>NW_011491773.1:5556-6679 GCF_000754665.1 Bison bison bison | reverse complement strand
ATCACGATGGTGTGATCACTCACCTAGAGCCAGACAACCTGGAATGTGAAGTCAAGTGGGCCTTAGAAATCATCACTACAAACAAAGCTAGCAGAGGTGATGGAATTCCAGTTGAGCTATTTAAAATCCTAAAATATGCTGCTGCTAAAGTGCTGCACTCAATATGTCAGCAAATATGAAAAACTCAGCGTTTGTCACAGGACTGAAAAAGGTCAGTTTTCATTCCAATCCCAAAGAAAGGCAATGCCAAAGAATGCTCAAACTACTGCACAGTTGCACTCATCTCACACGCTAGTGAAGTAGTGCTTAAAATTGTCCAAGCCAGGCTTCAGCAACACGTGAACCATGAACTTCCAGATGTTCAAGTGGGTTTTAGAAAAGGCAGAGGAACCAGAGATCAAGTTGCCAACATCCGTTGGATCATCGAAAAAGCAAGAGAGTTCCAGAAAAACATCTACTTCTGCTTTATTGACTATGCCAAAGCCTTTGACTGTGTGGATCACAATAATCTATGGAAAGTTCAAGAGATGACAATACCAGACCACCTGATCTGCCTCTTGAGAAATCTATATGCATGTCAGAAAGCGATAGTTAGAACTGGACATGAAACAACAGACTGGTTCCAAATAGGAAAAGGAGTACGTAAGGCTGTATATTGTCACCCTGCTTTTTTAATTTATATTGAGAGTACATCATGAGAAACGCTGGGTTGGAAGAAGCACAAGCTGAAATCAAGATTGCCAGGATAAATATCAATAACCTCAGATATGCAGATGACACCACCCTTATGGCAGAAAGTGAAGGGGAACTCAAAAGCCTCTTGATGAAAGTGAAAGAGGAGGGTGAAAAAGTTGACGTAACGCTCAACATTCAGAAAACTAAGATCATGGCATCTGGTCCCATCACTTCATGCCAAATAGATGGGGAAACATTGGAAATAGTGTAAAACTTTATTTTGGGGGGCTCCAAAATCACTGCAGATGGTGATTGTAGCCATGAAATTAAAAGACGCTTACTCCTTGGAAGGAAAGTTATGACCAACCTAGATAGCATATTCAAAAGCAGAGACATTACTTGCCAACAAAAGTCCATCTAGTCAAGGCTATGGTTTTTCCAGTGGTCA
>NW_011491773.1:4517-5456 GCF_000754665.1 Bison bison bison | reverse complement strand
TGGAATTTCATCCCCTCCACTAGCTTTGTTTGTAGTGATGCTTCCTAAGGCCCACTTGACTTCACACTCCAGGATGTCTGACTCTAGGTGAGTGATCACATCATCATGGTTATCTGGGTCATGAATATCTTTTTTTGTATAGTTCTTCTGTGTATTCTTGCCACCTCTTGTTTGTATCTTCTGCTTCTGTTAGATTTATACTGTTTCTGTCTTTTATTGTGCCCATCTTTGCATGAAATGATCCCTTGGTATCTCTAATTTTCTTGGAGTGTGCTGTAGTCTTTCCCATTCCATTGTTTTCCTTTATTTCTTTGCATTGATCACTTAGAAAGACTTTCTTGTCTCTCCTTGCTTCTATTGATCCCAACATAGGAGCACCTCAATACAAAAGGTAAATGCTAACAATTATAATAGAGGAAATCAACTGTAACACAATAATAGTGGGGGATTGCAACACCCCACTCACATCAATGGACACATCATCCAGACAGAAAATTTATAATGAAACACAAGTCTTAAATAATCCAGCAGATCAGAAGTACCTAATTGATATTTACAGGACCTTTCATCCAAAAGCAATAGACTTAACTTTTTCTCAAATCCACATGGCACATTCTCCAAGATAGATCACATGCTGGGTCACAAATCAAGCCTTAGTAAACCTGTGAAAATTGATATTGTATGAAGTGCTTTTTATTACCACAATGCTGTAAAATCAGATATCAATCACAGGAAGAAAAAAAAAATGTAAAAAAAAAACACACACACAAGTAGTTGAAGGCAAAACAATTTGATTCTAAATAACCAAGAGGTCATGAAGAAATCAAAGAAATAATATTAATAAAATGATACCTAGAAAAATTACAATGAAAGCATGACAACTTAAAGCCTATGGGATGCAGTAAAAACAGTACTAAGAGGGAAGTTTTTAACAACACA
>NW_011491773.1:0-680 GCF_000754665.1 Bison bison bison | reverse complement strand
GATGGCCAATAAGCACATGAAAAGATGCTCAATATTGCTCATTATTAGAGAAATGCAAATCAAAACTACAATGAGATATCACCTCACACCAATTGGAATGGCCATTACCAGAAAAAAAAAAAAAATTCAAACAATAAATACTGGACAGGATGTGGAGAAAAGGGAACCCTCTTGCACTGTTGGTGGGAATGTAAATTCCCTTTTGTATAAACTGACTCATCTGAATGGAGATCAAACGTGTGACCTGTGTCTCAGAACTCTGAGCTATCTGATTTAAGCTAACAAGAATAAGTACTTGATTATGATAGTCTTTGTATTTGTATACGTTGTATTATGTGATAAAATAGAGATATAAATATTGATTATTTCACAAAAAGATCCAGAATTGGTAGCATTTTCCAAATTTCCCAAACTGGTTGAAACAGAACAATATAATAAAAAGAAACAGTCTTATTCTTTAGAGAATAATTGGAATTACAATCTAACTGACTTCAAAAAAAATTATTTCTCCAAGTACATAATGGTGTACCCAATATGAGACGTTTCATACCTAAAATGATCTTATTTTTCAAGTTTAGAATCAGATCAGATCAGTCGCTCAGTCGTGTCCGACTCTTTGCGACCCCATGAATCGCAGCATGCCAGGCCTCCCTGTCCATCACCAACTCCCGGAGTTCACT
>NW_011491772.1:18245-18743 GCF_000754665.1 Bison bison bison | reverse complement strand
AAAAGGAGGCAATTATTAACTCCAGGGGAAAAAATCCTACAAGAAAGGAAACGCAATCACTGAAGCTCATCTGCCTCAGCAATAAACAATCCATATGTGGTTACAAAGTAAACACTGGACATGAATTTAATAAGAAATTATGGTACAGGTCTATTGTGAGGGTGGGGGAGGGGAAGTGTGACGAAGAGAACTAAAATCCTCCTCTACCACACCAGGAGGTCAACAGATGATGTTATTGTGGATTTTTTCCAGAGAAGGCCACATCTACATATTACTTAGAAAGTTTCTTCTAGCAGAAGAAACTGGCAGAACAAGGGAGAGGGGTGCTTTCTTATAACAATCCTTTACATACTATTTGGGCTTCATAAACTTTGGGCAAATAATTCCTTTGTGAAAAATACAAATTAATTTTAAAAAGTAAACACACATATAACTATAGAAATAAAAATATAGAAAAATAAAACTGAGAACTCCCAGCCACAATGATGTAACTAATGT
>NW_011491772.1:13549-14792 GCF_000754665.1 Bison bison bison | reverse complement strand
AAGAGGAGGTCAGTTTTATAATATGCCTGCTGGAAGGCAAGCTGGATTAAAATCACAAGTGTGGAGGGCAGGACACATTTCATCACAACCCAAATCCTCCACCTTGGATGGAACAACTTCTTGTTCTTTACGGGATCCCTGGAGGACAGACAGTGACCTGTCTCCCTCTCAAATCTGAAATCACATTTCCCCTAAAGCAGGGGTCCTCAACCTCCGGGATCTAATGCCTGATGATCGGAAGTGGAGCTGATGTAATAATAATGGAGAGAAAGTGCACAATAAATGTAAGGTGCTGGAATCATCCCACACACACAGTCCCTGGGGGTCTGTGAGAAAATTGACTTCCACGAAACTGGTCCCTGATGCCAAAAAGGTTGGGGACTACTGTCCTAAAGGATCTGGTTGAAAGGACCCCAGTTGTTGTTACCTCCGAACCTACGCTGGCTGTACAAGCGAGCCAGTTCATGGGGCAGGAGAGCAGGACCAAACATTTCCTCCTCCCTCCCACATTTTTCTTGCCTCTTCTCAAAGGTTCTCCTGTCAGGGAGGGGGTGGGATGGAATGCAGAAGGGGAGTCAGCTTGCTTCATTTTCTTCCCAATTCCTCCACAAACCCCACATCTTCTCATTCCCTGACCCCCAACTACCCCATTGCATTACAGTCCAGACATATACATTTTCATCCCTGATACTCAAGGTCACATTGGCTTGGCCATACCTACAGAATCACCCAGCAGCTCTTGGGCCTCTCCCTGCCTCCGATCCCCCTCTTTCTGCTTCCCTGAGACAGGTACTCAGAGTCCCTGCTGCCCAGGCAGCCCACTGACCCTCACTCACAGCCTGCCCTCCTGGGAAAGTGCTGAGGGAGGGGATGCCAGACATCTGGAATGTGGAAGACTGAGTGGGGGGGGATGGGGGGCCAGGTCCTAGTTCCCCTACCCCCACCACACACACCCAAAAAGCATGGCAGCCAAGGGGCAGGAGAAAAGAACAAGCCACCTGCAATGTGCAGACAAATTGGCCAAATTGTGTGGGGGGTGGGGGATGAGAGGCGAGGAGCTACTGAACAGGCCAGAATAGGCCAAGAAGCAAAGAGAAGAGGCAAAGAGTAGGGCCCCTGCCCTGCCAAATGCCAAGGGGTGAACTTGTCAAAGATAAAATACAGCCATCCTTGATGGCTCAGCAGGTAAAGAATCTGCCTGCAATGCAGGAGATGCGGGTTTGATCCCTGTGTTGGGAAGATC
>NW_011491772.1:9565-10077 GCF_000754665.1 Bison bison bison | reverse complement strand
CTGAACATAATGCAAATTATTTATGGGCTGTCTGCGCAATATTTATCATCGTGCAGGCTCCAGGCGCTTCATGCCTCCCGGCCTCCCCCGCCCGCCCCGGCCCGCTCAGGGCGAAGCTGCGCGCAGATTGCGGCGGCCAGAGGGCTCTGGGCACCCGAAGGGAGTTCCGAGGGCGAGGCCGCGCATCAGCCTGCTTTACAGGCCGAGGGCCTCACTTTGGTTTCCAACACTCATTCCACATTTGCTGGAGGCCTACTACGTGCGAAATTAGATGACGGGGGGAGGAAAAAAAAAAACCTTGGGGAAATTGGAACCAAAGAGACAAGCTAGGGCCGGAGGGGCGATACAGGCCGAGGCCTCTTGGCTGCCCGACTGAATTTTCTGTGACCTAAGTCTGTCCTCCAACTCGGGAAACCCATGTTTGCCGAAGCTGGATTTGCACTCTGAGAAACCCAGAGCATCGAAGGTGCCCAAGAGTACAACGCCGTCGACTGGAACAGGAATTCGCTGTC
>NW_011491772.1:9112-9465 GCF_000754665.1 Bison bison bison | reverse complement strand
AAAAAAAACCCCAGGAGGAGAAATAATCTATAGGACAATCCCCCCCTACTGGTCGGCGCTGGCGTTAGGGCTTTTTACGCAGATCGAGTCGCCCTGGGCTGCAGAGGTAAACAGGCTTTCTGCACCGTTGCTAAATGAATCACGAGGGGAAGAACGGGGGCTGCGGGCGAGCGGGGGAGGCCTCAGGATCCGGGCTGGGTGCCAGGGAGGGGAGGACGCAGCCCGAGGGGCAGTGGGGTGGAGGCGAGTAGACCCTGCCCGGAGGCCTCGGGCAAGGGAGGGGAGAGAATGGACGGTGGGCGGTCCAGCCAAAGGCCCCCGTTTGCAATCTGCGAGGCAGAGAATGCGCGGCC
>NW_011491772.1:5073-5785 GCF_000754665.1 Bison bison bison | reverse complement strand
GAAGCTTCCCATTAATCCAGTCAAAATGGGCTCAAACTGTCTCGACTAGACTTTCCCTTAAAGACCCGTGTGTGTGGTAAGGATGGAAGGGGAAACTGCTTTAATGGTGCTCATTTAGACTGGATTAATGGGAAGCTTCTGCCAGGGCTCAGGCACCATTACCCACCCTCTCCCTGAGGCCTTGGGCGAACCGCCCTGGTTTAGAGGACGTCCTGTAGACTCTTGCAGGCCACCCTTTCTGATGGCTCAAGGCCACCTCCTATAAATCAGTTCTTAGAGACGCTGGGCAAAAGCCACATCCTCTGGGGATGTAAGTTAGCCAGAGTTTAACGCCGGTCCAGAGCTGGCAGGCAGCAGGCCCCAGTCCCTGGGCTGCTGGTGAGTCTCATTTTAGGGACACACAAATGTACCACTATTTACGTAAATAGAATGGGTCAGATGTCTGATTTCCAAAAGCTTCTCATTTCCTTTGAAATGGGGTCTCCTGCACGATGGGGCGGGGCTGGGGCGAAGAAGCGCCCCGAGGAGGCCTCGGCGCCACAAACTCCGCGCCTGGCCTCTCCCAGGTCACTCATAATTCATTAAGTGGGACAGCCTTTTCCTTTTCAAAGACAACGCAAATGGCCTTTTCCTTACGTGGCTGCCGGCGTTTGCCTAGTCACTGAAATGTGTTGGCGGTGCGCTCTCGCTCTCACAGTTGATTCTTATCCGA
>NW_011491772.1:0-1227 GCF_000754665.1 Bison bison bison | reverse complement strand
CCCCCTCCCCCCCTCCCCCCAACCAATCAGCCTGGCAGCATTTGAACTTGCTGGGGCATATACCCAAAGCAGCTTTTGCTTGATCTCAGCCATTTTCCCCCACCCTTCCTTCTCTGTAGGCTTCTGCTCAGGATCAGGCATATCTGAACATATCACAGGAAAGGAGGGTACACCCACCAAGCATGGCTCATTGGTTTCCCTTCCACAGGCCCTTGGTGGCAGCGGCGGGGGCGGGGGGTGGGGGGGAGCGTGACTTGCAGTTAGCGCTTATTTTTCAATTCACAGACCACATAAGGAACACCATGATCGTACATCTGTGCAGCTTGTTTCAGAGTCCCAGCCCTCACCAGCTGTGAGGTCACATCTCTTGGAAGGCAGTCATCTACCTCAACCAACAGCTTGGAGATGGCTGGGCAGTAGGACCACATCTGCCATTTGAACAGCCTACCACTGCTGCTCTGGGCTCTCCAGCTCCTTCCAGTGCTCCAAGAGAGGATGCGATTTTAAAAAATGCATATATTCAGGTAATCCTATAGAACATACTTTTATGTCATATTGTTATTCCCCGAACCCTCATTTTCTAAACCTAACCAGTTGTCCATTCTGTGTCACTAATTGGGCAGCCTGAAATGAGGACCAATTTCATTTCCAGTTACCTGAAAGTAAACTCTCTCCTTTCCAACTCCATTCCTCCAGCATCTGTTGAATGCCTCTGCTGTGTAAGTCACTCTCTTAGGCAGAACATGGAGGAGGAAAATGGCTAGCCTCTGTTTCTGATTATGGATATAGTCTGTCCTACCTCCCTCTCTCCCTCCCTCCCTCCCCTTCCTTCTTTGTCTGTCTTTCTGACAGTTGTCTATTTTGGCTCATGTTCCTATGATTATTAACTAAGAAATGAAAGTGTTTATTTTCTAAGTAACAACCTAATCTTGATTAGAAGGCTGGGGCTTCAGCCACCTCTTTTACAGTCTGGTCTGGAGTGACCAACAGGGCCCTGTGACCTCAGCCTGAAACATCAAATGATTTCCAAGGAGGCCACAGGCCTCAATCCCACGTGGCCAGATCATAGCTGAGCACAGCCTTGCCGAAACTCACTTACCCTTCATGCAGGGGGAACTGGTGACAAGTGATGCTGATCCGGAGGTTCAGGATGCTAATTTGATTTATTATCTGTGTACAGCCTGGGGAGGAGAAAAGGCTCATAAAAGTGTTCTAGGCTGGTCATTC
>NW_011491771.1:18154-20244 GCF_000754665.1 Bison bison bison | reverse complement strand
TGATAGAAAAATTAGACAGAAAATTAGATTATAGATGATCTCTAATGGGCCTTTTGGGCTTCCCAGGAGGCACTAGTGTTAAGGATCCCACTTGCCAATGCAAGAGATATAAGAGATGTGGGTTTGATCCCTGGGTCGGGAAGATCCCCTGGCAGAGAGCATGGCAACCCACTCCAGTATTCTTGCCTGGAGAATTCCATGGACAGAGGAGCCTGGTGGGCTACAGTCCATGGGGTCACAAAGAACCAGACTTAAGCAACTTAGCATGCATGCAAGGGCCCTTCCAGCTTTAACAGTTCATAGTCTCATACTTGGGATTGCTCTTTTTAGGGCCTCTACTTACTCCTCCTGCCCTGAGGTGTTTCCCAGCCTCTGTTAGCCAGTCCACAGATCTAAGCATGGCGACTGGGTCTATTCCCGCTGGACAATGTGCTCACCCCTCTCATCTGTTGCAGGCCTCTATCCTGGCCTCTCTAGTGAGACACTTCTATCCCTTGGCCACAGAAGAGCAGTTTCAACAATTGCCAATCTTCCAAACTGGCAGAGACGTTCCTATCGACTATAATAGTCTGAATTCAAATTGAACAGCGTAAGTTCAAGGGAAATAGAGCTGGAAGGTCTGATGGGCCCACCGCTTAGCTAGTTGTGTTTTTCTTTCAACGCCTCTGCAGTGTTGCCCATTTCACACTGCAGTGCTATGGCAGGTAAATGGTCTGGATTATAATGAATGGTATTAGCACAGTGATCATTCCCCTAGGAGCTCAAAGTGCTCAGAAGTTAATTGTTACTTTTTCCACAGAGTGGAAATACATATTTAATAAATTTTGAAAGCCTACAAACACACAGAAAAATAAAGAAACAATAATAGCTGCTTTGAAAAGTTCATAGTTGAGTGCAGTAATGTACCAGTCCTATTCAAAGTACTTTTGGTGGATTAACCATTCTTCACAACAACCCAGTGAAAGTGGTACTGTTATAATAAACACCTGCATAGCCACCTGCCGGATTTAACAAATGTTCACTTTTTCCCATATTTACCTAGTATCCTTTCAACAGCAAACAAGAAAGAAATGTGACACTGCAGAAACAGTTAACATTCTCCCTGTTCCTCTTCTACCCTCCCCACTGTCAACCATTATTGTGGAGTTGGTGGTCAGTGGGGAAGGATCTTTCCTAGTTATGTTGGTTTTTTTTTTAAATGTCAGTAGCTGGAGACTTCATGTATTCTGACTGTGCCACATGGCATTCAGGATCTTAGTTCTTTGACCAGGGATCGAATCCATGCCCCCTGCATTGGTGGCACAGAATCTTAACCACTGGACCACCAGGGAAGTCCCACCTAGTTATGCTTTGATAGTTTTACTACATGGTTTATGTCCATAAACATTCTGTAGTATTGATTTATATAATTTTTAATTTTTAAAATACTTTTATATTTTTATTTTTTGATGGTGCTAGGTGTTCACTGCTGCATGGGCTTTTCTCTAATTGTGTGGCAGGGGCTACTCTCTGGTTGCAGTGTGAGGGCTTCTCATTGTGGTGGCTTCTGTTGTTGCAGAACATAGGCTCTAGGTCATGGGTTTCTGTAGTTGAGCAAGTGGGCTCAGCAGTTGTAGTTCCCAGGCTCTAGAGCACCAGTTCAATAGTGCGGTGTGTGGGCTTCTCATTGCCGTGGCTTCTCCTGTTGCAGATTAAGGCCTCTAGGGCAGGTGAGCTTTAGTAGTTGTGGGACATGGGCTCAGTAGTTACAGTTTGCGGGACCTAGAGCACAGGCTCAGTAGTTGTGCCACGTGAGCTTAGTTGCTCTGGGGCACGTGGGATCTTCCCCAGATGAGGGATCAAACCCATGTCCCGTCTTTGGCAGGCAGATTCTTTACCACTGAGCTACCACATAGGCCCCAATTTCTGTTTTTCTTATTTTCCACTACTGGTGTCATTATGTACATTTCTTTTGGAAACGAGTGCTTAATTTGTATCTTGCTCTAGTGCAGTGGTCCCTAACCTTTTTGGTCAGATCAGATCAGATCAGTCACTCAGTCGTGTCCGACTCTTTGCAACCCCATGAATCGCAGCACGCCAGGCCTCCCTGT
>NW_011491771.1:13630-15829 GCF_000754665.1 Bison bison bison | reverse complement strand
CTCTTTGTGACCCTATGGATTATAGCCCACCAGGCTTCTCTGTCCATGGGGATTCTCCAAGCAAGAATACTGGAGTGGGTTGCCATGCCCTCCTCCAGTGCTATGGACAATGGGAAGATACTAAAGGATTGGAGAGTAAGCAAGTTGATATATTTGACTTATACATGTATTTGATTTATCACAATCTTTGATTTATCATATATATAAAAGCATATAAACCAAGTCCCCTATTCCAAATCATTTGACATTTGCCCACTGTCCACAGCAACAGGTTTGAAACTTCTGTGTGGGTGATGGTTTTAACAGAGGAACTTTTAAAAAAGTTTTTAGGGAAACAAATGAAACTTTTAAACACAGGTCAGAATGGAGCTGTTCTAGTTGGAGAGGGGCAAGTATCCTAAAGCCCCATCTGCTCAGTGTCCCTCCATGTCCCTTCCTCCCCTCTCAGCTCCCGAGGAGAGCAGGGCAGCTCCACGGAGGCCATGGGGAAATGTGCAGAATAAAGTCCAAATTAACAAAACAAACAGCAACAACCCATGCTCTGGGTTCTGCTCCCCTGCCCATCTTGCCACCCTGCTGCACTCCTTATGCATTGGCCAAGGCCACAGCATGGCCCTCAGCACCCCAGCAGTTTCAGTCCCCTGGTGCATAAGTGTCATGTCATGTCCCCTGGGGGAGTGCCCCATGCCCCGTGCCTTGTCTCACTCCGAAAAACTTCTCTTTCAAGAGTCAGTGCAGGGATTTCCTTGGCGGTCCAGTGGTTAAAAAATAAAAAAGAAATAAAATGCATTTACTAGTAGAAAGAGTTAAAATGATGATCTAAAATAAAAATGAAAAATTTTAAAAAAAAACACAAAAGTCCACACTGCCTTTTTGAAGTCTTGCCTTATTTCTCTTAGGAGGACTTGTGTAGGTGAGGTCTGTGGTGACCTTCTTTAATCTCTGTGTTCCCATTTTCTTGGCCTGGGTGCCCTGGAGAACAGGCAACTTCCTCTACTTATCTGTGTGAACCATGGCGCCTGGTTTGTAACAGGTACCCAATCAATGTTTGGAGAATGGCTGGGGAGACAGAAGTGATGGTCTTCACCCCATGAATAGACCCTATTAATATATTGCTTTAACCAACAGGACTAAGTAGATAGAGCTATCTTTACTGATAAGAAGGAACTCCCCAGAGCCCGGTTTCTTCTCTCCTATCCTGGAAGCCATAAACAATGTTTCCCTACTGTTTCAAGTTCCTGGGAGGGGAAGAGAAGTTTCCTCAAGCCAGCTGCTCTTGGCAGCTTTCCTCAACCCATGTGGGAGCCCAACAAGGCACCTCCAGGTTAACGAGCACACAATGGCTACAATGTGCTGGGCTGTGGGTGAAGAGAACAATCTCTCTAGTCTTTATTGTTAACAGCAACTTAACAAAAACACTGCACACAAGTGGAGGGGTGGCAGCCTGAGAAGGCAGATCAACACAGGGAAGGAGTGGAGGATGATGGAGGAAGGAGTCTAAAAATTCAACAACAACCCTCCCTGGAAATCAGACTGAGGTGGCACCTGCTATCTCCTGATGGGGTTGTTGTTGTTTTGTTTTTGGTAGTCAAGAAGGCACTGAAGAGGAAAAAGGTGACTTAACAGGTCCCAATTATTAAGAGTTTACTATGCACCAGATGGGCTTATCTGATAGCTCAGTTGATAAACCTCTTACAATATAGGAGACCCCAGTTTGATCCCTGGGTTGGGAAGATAGGCTACCCAATCCCATATTCTTGGACTTCCCTCATGGTTCAGCTGGTAAAGAATCCGCCTGCGATGTGGGAGACCTGGGTTCGATCCCTGGGTTGGGAAGATCCCCTGGAGAAGGGAACAGCTACCCACTCCAGTATTCTGGCCTGGAGAATTCCATGGACAGAGAAGCACAGCCGGTTATGGTCCAGGGGGTCGAAGCATGCATGTTGCAGCAGAATGGGGTGAAGTGAGGAGCTTTTCCTAGAGATGCTGATAGGTGCGCTGAGACAAAGTGGAGTCAGGGCAGAAATCTGTGACAGCAAGTTTCTTCTGAGGAGGGCCAGGCCGCTAGCCTATTGTGGGGAAGGGGCTAATACCACAACATCCATTCTAGGCATATTTGCCAAAATGAAAGCAGACTCCAACAGATCTTTGAACACCCATGGTCACAGCATTTTTCACAATAGTCCAAAAGTAGAAACA
>NW_011491771.1:13358-13487 GCF_000754665.1 Bison bison bison | reverse complement strand
ATAGCAGCATTTTTCACAATAGTCCAAAGGTGGAAACCCAAATCAACATGAGTGGTTGAACAAGATGAGTGGGTAAACGAAATGTGGTCTCTACATACAGTGGAATATTACTCAGCCTTAAAAAAGAAT
>NW_011491771.1:10561-11112 GCF_000754665.1 Bison bison bison | reverse complement strand
CAAATTAAGTCTGAATTTGGCAATAAGGAGTTCACGATCTGAGCCACAGTCAGCTCCTGGTCTTGTTTTTGCTGACTGTATAGAGCTTCTCCATCTTTGACTGCAAAGAATATAATAAATCTGATTTCAGTATTGACCATCTGGTGGTGTCCATGTGTAGAGTCTTCTCTTGTGTTGTTGGAAGAGGGTGTTTGCTATGACCAGTGCGTTCTCTTGGCAAAACTCTGTTAGCCTTTACCCTGCTTCATTTTGTACTCTAAGGCCAAATTTACCTGTTACTCCAGGTATCTCTTGACTTCCTACTTTTGCATTCCAGTCCCCTATGATGAACCTCTTTTTGGGTTGTTAGTTCTAGAAGGTCTTGTAGGTCTTCATGGAACCGTTCAGCTTCTTCAGCATTACTGGTTTGGGCATAGACTTGGACTACTGTGATATTGAATGGTTTGCCTTGGGAATGAACAGAGATCATTCTATCACTTTTAAGATTACATCCAAGTACTGCATGTTGGACTCTTGTTGACTATGAGGGCTACTCCATTTCTTCTAAGGGA
>NW_011491771.1:9786-10461 GCF_000754665.1 Bison bison bison | reverse complement strand
GGTGGTGGAAGTAAAGTCAGGTGCTGTAAAGGACAATATTGCATAGGAACCTGAAATGTTGGGTCCATGAATCAAGGTAAATTGGAAGTGGTCAAACAGGAGACATTATGCTAAACCAGTCACAAAAGGACAAATACTATATGATTCCACTTATATGAGGTACCTAGAATAGTCAAATTCATAGAGACAGAAAGTAGCATAGTGGTTGCTAGAGGTTGAGGAGCGGGAGGACTCAGGAGTTATTTATTGTTTAATGGGTACAGAGTTTCAGTTAGGGATGATGAAAAAATCTAGAGATGAATAGAGGTGATGGTTGTACAATATGTGAATATACTTAATGCCACTGAATTGTACACTTAAAATGGTTAAAAAATAAATAAAATAAAATAAAAACAAAACAGGCCCAGCAGCGGCCTGGTACGCTGAGCTTGCAGCCCACAAGAAATGGGTTTTGAGGTCCCAGGACAGAGCCTCAGGTGTCAGAAGCAGGTCACATACAGAGAAGAGCGGCAGTGAGTGTCATTGCCTCAAGAGGGCGCCAGAGAGCTCTGGGAGCTCCTCACTCCACCCCACCCCACGCACAGTCTGTGCCTGTACACAGACACACACGCCCAGACACACACACCCAGACACAAACACCCAGATACACACACCCTCTACACACACACACACACA
>NW_011491771.1:8936-9686 GCF_000754665.1 Bison bison bison | reverse complement strand
TGACCTTTTCCAGTCCTGTGGCCACTGCTAAGTTTTCCAAATTTGCTGGCATATTGAGTGCAGCACTTTCACAGCATCATCTTTTAGGAAATGAAACAGCTCAACTGGAATTCCACCACCTCCACTAGCTTTGCTCGTAGTGATGCTTCCTAAGGCCCACTTGACTTTGCATTCTGGGATGTCTGGCTCTAGGTGAGTGATCACACCATTGTGGTTATCTGGGTCATGAAGAACTTTTTTGTATAGCTCTTCCGTGTATTCTTGCCACCTCTTAATATCCTCTGCTTCTGTTAGGACCATACCATTTCTGTCCTTTATTGAGCCCATATTTGCATGAAATATTCCCTTGGTATCTCTAATTTTATTGAAGAGACCTCTAGTCTTCCCTGTTCTATTGTTTTCCTCTATTTCTTTGCATTGATTGCTGAGGAAGGCTTTCTTATCTCTCCTTGCTATTCTTTGGAACTCTGCATTCAAATGGGTATATCTTTCCTTTTCTCCTTTGCCTTTAGCTTCTCGTCTTTTCTCAGCTATTTGTAAGGCCTCCTTAGACAATCATTTTGCCTTTTTTCATTTCTTTTTCTTGGGGATCGTCTTGATCACTGCCTCTTGTACAGTATCATGAACCTCCGTCCATAGTTCTTCAGGTACTTTGCCTATCAGATCTAATCCCTTGAATCTATTTGTCACTTCCATTGTATAATCATAAGGTATTTGATTTAGGTCATACCTGAATGGTCTAGTGGTTTT
>NW_011491771.1:8206-8836 GCF_000754665.1 Bison bison bison | reverse complement strand
CCCTGGAGGAGGGCATGGCAACTCTCTCCAATATTCTTGCCTGGAGAATCCCATGGACAGAGGAGCCTGGTGGGCTACAGTCCATAAGGTCACACAGAGTTGGACACAGCTGAAGCAACTTAGCATACACGTATGCTACCTGTCCAGTCCTCAGGAACGCTGTGGGGAAAGGAGGCAGTCTAATCCAAGTGGCAAGATCAGGGGTTCAGACTAGGGTTCAAATCCTGATTATGCCACTTGGTAGTGTATGATCTTGGGCACACTGTTTAACTCCTCTGTGCCTCACTTTCCCTGTCTGTAAGATGTGACTGATAACAGTACAGGGACTGCTCTTCAGGTGTTGTGAAGATTAAATGAGATCTGTCAAGTGCTCACAACAGTGCCTGCACACAGAGGAAAGCTATAGTTCATGGTCTCTGGGGAAGACAGTAACAGCTAGTCCCCAGAGAGCCCTGCCTTGCATCCCCCTAGGTTGTTGTTGGATGGGTCTCAGGAGGGAAGCCAAGAGCCAGCAGCAGAGAGCTGGTGGTAATGCTGACCTTCCAAGCCCCAGACGCCTTCAGAGAAGGAGAACGGGAAGGGGGTGTGTCCATCTCAGAGTCTCCTAGGCCCAGCTGTACAGTAACAGCC
>NW_011491771.1:4575-6233 GCF_000754665.1 Bison bison bison | reverse complement strand
GATTACTAATGGGTACCAGATTACTTTGGGGGGTGATGAAAAGTAAATCAGGTAAGAGGTGGTAGTTGCACAAATTTGTGAAACTTATAGTAAAAATGATTGAGTTGTCCTCTTTCAGAGCGTGAATTTTGTGGTGTGTGAATTATATCTTAATAAAGCGGTTACTTTAAAAATGCAGAAACTGATTCAGTAGGGCCAGAGGTGGGGCTGGAGACGCCCGAAGTTCAAACAAGCTCCCGAGTGTGGTCAGGGCTGTGAGGCTGAAGACCAGCTCACTGAGGCTCTAGACACCGTGGGCTCTCAATCTCGGGTGCACACTGGAACCATGTAGGGAGTTTTTAAAAGCTACTCACACCTGGGTCCCACCCCCAGGGACTCAGATCACTTTGGTCTGGGGTGAAGCCCGGGCACCGGGATTTTTTTTTAAGCTCCTCAGTTGATTCTACTTGGCAACCAACTTTGAGAACCCCTGTCTTGGCCGGTGGCTGCTTTCCCCTTTACTTCCTTGGCGCTCCCCAAGACATCTGAACCCCTGCTCCGCTCCAAGCCCCCCGAAGGAAGGCTGTGACTGGCCACCCTGGCCCTGCCCACTGCCCTCATCCCACGCTGGTTCTGGGATTCTAAACCCAAACATCTCCTACCCCAACTCCTCTCAAGTGCCTGGGAGTTCGCATAGGTCGTTTGGTTTTCCCGGGGCAGCTTTGGGTGAGGACGTTTGTCAGAGGCTTTTGGGAAATTGAAAGAGCCCCCGATCCTCCCAGGCGCCTCTGGTAAGTAAGCCGGGATTCGACAGGAACACAGGTGGGGCTCCGCGGCAGTCGGGCCTCCCCTCCCCACCCAGCCCTCGTCGGGCGGCTGCCCGGCCCACGCACACGCCCTCTAGCTTCCCCGGCCCACGCTGCATGGGAAGCCATGTGCTCACCGGGGAGGGTGAGCGGGAGGCAAGGGATGCCTTGGATGCCGCTTAAGAACCAACCGCAGCGACTCTTCCTGTGGGACCTGGGCAGCAGTGGGGCAGGAGAGAGGGCGGGGGAGGAGAGCGTCCGCCGAGGTTGACTTGGGTAACTCACGATTGCGATTGCGTGAGAGCGTCTTAGAGCGGCAGCCCTGAGCAAGGTCCAGACACGGGCAAGTCATTCCAAGTGAAAAGAGGTTATAACCACAGAAAGACAGAACATTTCGTTCTGAGTGGGAGGAAGACAGCTGGGCAAGGCCAATGGAAAGCCGCCCCCCACCACCAACCAGCCTTGCTTTTACAGGACTGACACCATTTCCCAGATGTTTTAAGGATAACATCTATATTTTTTCCCCCACTGACTATTTTCTCTGTGTAGTTGCCTTGAATGCAGCTATTTGTGTCCTCTTTTTCTCAAGTGCTTGTCTCTTTTTCCTAGAGATTGGAGAAGATCTAATTGGCTTCTATCTAGAAGGTGCAGTAAAAGCTGTTGTTAAAGGCTGGATTGCCAAAGCGATCCTAATTGATTTAGCACCAGGGACATTTTCACACTTGCTCTTGATAATTCCTGGGAGGTGCAGGAACAAGGAGGTGCCTTTGAGATCTGGTGTACAGTTGGGAGAGCAAACAGATGCCTCCAGTGGTGGGTCACTGCCTGGCCCTCCAAGACTCCCTCTGTTTTCAAGACTAGCTTTTCTCCTTC
>NW_011491771.1:3933-4475 GCF_000754665.1 Bison bison bison | reverse complement strand
TGGCTCACTTACATTGGCTGCATTTTCCAAACCAAAGATCAGAATGCCTAGTAAGCAAGGATGAGTATACTTAGGGGAAACAAGTTTCAGTGGTTGGAATTGAGACTCTCCCCAGCAAACCTAAGTCCTAGGCTCACTGAGACCATGCTTTGTATGAGAGCTATGTCCAGAATCTGGGGGAAATGGAGAAGGTTCAAAAGGAGAAAAAAGATGAAAAATGGGACATCTGAGCAAAAATTGGCAAAGGAAAGGTAGCACGACCCAGGCACCAACATTCGGGAGCTGGACACTGAGCTACTTTGCAACATCAGGAAAGGTACTTAACCTCCTGAGCTCCAGTTTCCTTGTCCTTAAAAGTGGAATCACAATATCTGCCATAACAATTTTTGTGAAGATTTAAGTGATTCCAGAGACATAAAGCACAAAACACATAGTAGGTCCTCAATAAATGCATAGCTGTCAGTTTGGAGAGGGAAGAATAAGATACAGAGGATTTTTATGAGAACGTTATGAAGTAGTTGTTCTCCCATATCCATGGAACA
>NW_011491771.1:0-934 GCF_000754665.1 Bison bison bison | reverse complement strand
ATACTGGAGGGGGGTACCATGCCCTCCTCCAGGGGCTCTTCCCCACCCAGGGACCAAACCCGAGTCTCCTATGTCTCCTGCACTGGCAGGTGTGTTTTTTACCATTAGCGCTTTTTATTCTTTCTTTCCTCCCACCATCACAGAATGGGGCCTCAATCAATGTTCACTGGTGAGTCAGTGGTTTATTTGCTCTCCCACAAGACTGTGAGCGCCTCAAGGGTGGTCTGTGGACTCAATCTCATGCAGTTCTCTTTGGTTTGACAACCGTTTCTTTTAAATTGGAGGATACTTGCTTTAAAATGTTGTATCGGTTTCTGCCATACAACAATGTGAATCATCCATAATTATCTAATCTAATCTAATCTATCTCCCCTCCTTCTTGAGCCTCTTTCCCACCCCAACCCCCCATCCCACTCCTCTGGGTTGTCACAGAGCACCAGGCCGTACTCCCCGTGCTATGCAGCAGCTTCCCACTAGCTGTCTGTTTTACACATGGTAGTGGATATATGTCAGTGCTACTCTCTCAATTAGTTTCACCATTCCTTTCCCAGCTATGTCGGTAAGTCCATTCTCTATGTCTGCGTCTCTATTCCTGAGGATACAGAGATGGCATACAGGGGGCATCATGCTACTGCTCTCAAGGAACTCATGGTGTGTCTAGGGAGGTATGATCAGTATGGTTACTTACAGAGCAACATGAGTTGTGCAATGAATAAAGCATATACAAAGTGTAAAGTGCTTACAGAGGAAGTGATAAGCAGAATTTGGGATATGGAATGTTGGAGACATTTTACCAGAGATTATGCCTCTTTAGGGGGATGGAAAGGGCCTCTGGATGAGGGTGAAAGAGGAGAGTGAAAATGCTGGTTTAAAACTCAACATTCAGAAAACTAAGATCATGGCATCTGGTCCCAACACTTCACGGCAAATAGGT
>NW_011491770.1:15471-15955 GCF_000754665.1 Bison bison bison | reverse complement strand
GTCAGTTGCTTCATTTGCTATTATTTTCTCCCATTCTGAAGGCTGTCTTTTCACCTTGCTAATAGTTTCCTTTGATGTACAGAAGCTTTTAAGGTTAATTAGGTCCCATTTGTTTATTTTTGCTTTTATTTCCAATAGAACATAGGCAAAACACTCTCTGACATACATCACAGCAGGAACCCATTTTCTTAAATCGAGGAATTAGATTTCCTTTTATTGAGTTATATGAATTCCTTACATATCTGTGAGATTAATCCTTCATCAGATATATGGTTTGCAAATATTGTCTCCCATTCTGCAAGTTGCATTTTCTCTCTGTGGATTGTTTCTTTGTTGTGCTGAAGCTTTTTAGGCTAATATAGTTCCACTGTTTTGGTTATTTTTGCCTATGCTTTTGGTGCCATATCCATGAAATGATTGCCAAGATCCATGACATGAAGTGGCATTCTTCACTGAGCTGGTACTGTGCACGTGGTTCTTCGTT
>NW_011491770.1:10439-11820 GCF_000754665.1 Bison bison bison | reverse complement strand
ATACACACATATTTGTGAATGCATACACATGCATATACATATGTATATATGGGAATACATATGCATATGCATGTATACATATGCAAACTTATACATGTATGTACATATACACACATATAGGTGTGCATATATGTACATTTATAAATATATACATATATTTATGCTGTATATACATATGTAGGCATATATATGTATATGCATATATGTATATATGCACATAACATATGTATACACATATATATGTTTGTTTAGATGTATATATATACATTATTATAACAATACATATATATTTATGTATATATGTATATAATATATCACAGATACATGTGCATAGATATATAAAATATACATATATATGCACATATATGTATGTATACACATATACATATGAATGTGCACCCATGTATATACATATATATGTGTATACATTATAGATCTTATAAATAAAATATGTATACAGTAATGTGCACATGCACATATACATATGTATGTATATACACTCATCTGTATGTATCACAAAAATACATACATATGTATCACCTATGCATACATGCATATATATACATATGTATATGTACATATGCACATTACTGTATACAATATACATATATGTGTATATATATATATATGTCATGTATATCATCTGCAATGTATATATATCTATATGTGTAGACATATGTACACATTCAAATATGTGTGTATAGTACATGCATGCACACATGCATGCACATGTATGTACTGTAGTCATACACATATATAACACATGCATATATGATTGTATATTCATATATGCATAATATCTATACATGTATCTGAACACATATATGTATGCATTATATGCTAATATATGTATATATTCATATGCATGCACACATGTACATATAAAATGTGCATAATATGCATAACATATGCATACACAAATGTGTGTCACATATACACACATATATGAGCATATAATGTATGTATGCATTGATACATACATATATACAGATATACACAATTATGTATATATGTATATGCAATCATGTATACATGAATTATGTATGTATAATTTACATATACATATATGTGAACATGTAACATACACATATTATATGAATATATGTTTATATAAATATGCATATATATACATTTTATGAGATACATATGATAATATATATACATATGAAAAGCATATACTTATATACCTATACACATATATACTCATATACATATGTGTGTAATTATATTCATATAAGTACACGCCAACTGCCAAGTCGCTTCAGTCGTGTCCAACTCTGTGCGACCCCATGGACTGCAGCCTACCAGGCTCCTCCATCCATGGGATGTTCCGGGCAACAGTACTGGAGTGGGGTGCCATTGCCTTCATGTAAAAGCATAT
>NW_011491770.1:8824-10339 GCF_000754665.1 Bison bison bison | reverse complement strand
CAAGTATGTGTGTATGTGTATGTGTGCATGTGTGTATGTGTATATGGACTGCCCTAGAGCCTCAGATGGTAAAGAGTCTGCCTCCAATACTGGAGACCAGGGTTCATTCCCTGGATGGGATGATCCCTTGGAGAAGAAAATGGCAAGCCACTGCAGTATTCTTGCCTGGAGTATCTCATGGACAGAGGAGCCTGGGGGGCTACAGTCCACAGGACTGCAAAGAGATATGACTCAACGACTTCAATATCACTTTCAGACATATATATGTATGTGTATATATGCATGTTTATGTGCATATTCATGTATGTATATACATTTACTCATGTGCATACATGTATAAATACATATGCATATGTGTATTAAATATATATAGAAGTATATTTTAAACCATTTTAAATATATACATTCATATATATTATCAATATGTTAGATATGATTTATAGAATATATATATATATATCATAAGGTATATAACAAGGTATAAAATATGGTATAAACATTGAATATATAAATAATATATTGTAGTATATATAGCATAATACTATATATAAAATACGTCATATAACATAATATAGAATTTATGATATATGAATAACTATATATTATATGGCTTCCCTGGTGGCTCAGACAGTAAAGCATCTGCCTGCAATGCAGGAGACCTGGGTTTGATTCCTGGGTCGGGAAGATCCCCTGGAGAAGGAAATGGCAATCCATTCCAGCACTCTTGCCTGGAAAATCCCATGGACTGAGGAGCCTGATAGGCTATAGTCTACAGGGTTGCAAAGAGTTGCACATGACTGAGCAACTTCACTTTCATATATTATGTGATAAAATTACATATAAAATTCATATTATTGATATATATATAAATTATTGTACACTGATATGTGAAATACATGATAGAATATAGATAAATTATATATCTATAATATACATGTCCTATACAGTAATATTGATATGTAGGTATATAATATAGATATGTAATTATATATCATATGTATAATTATATATGTGATATGGATAATATACAAATGATTTATTAAATATATTTGACATAATAGAAAATGGTATTATATTTATATTAAGAATTTTTATAATATTATATATGTGATATAATATACTACAGTACAGAATTATATCATACATATCATATATTGCACTTTTTATACTTGTATAATAAATGTACTATCTGTATACATATATGTATATGCATATGTGTATATACATATACATTATACATGATATACATAATATAAATACACATTCACATATATGTACATAACACATGTGTATGTATGTTATATGTATGTGATACATATACCCAAGTACATAAATGTATGTTTATATGTCTGTACACATATAAATGGGTGAATTTAACTCAGATGACCATTATATCTACTACTGCGGGCAGGAATCTCTCAGCAGAAATGGAGTAGCCATCATGGGCAACAAAAGAGTCTGTAATGCAGTACTTGGATGCAATCTCAAAAACGACAGAATGATCTCTGTTCATTT
>NW_011491770.1:6022-6388 GCF_000754665.1 Bison bison bison | reverse complement strand
CACTACGAACAAAGCTAGTGGAGGTGATAGAATTCCAGTTGAGCTTTTTCCAAATCCTGAAAGATGATGCTGTGAAAGTGCTGCACTCAATATGCCAGCAAATTTGGAAAACCCAGCAGTGGCCACAGGACTGGAAAAGGTCAGTTTTACTTCCAATCCCAAAGAAAGGCAATGCCAAAGAATGCTCAAACTACCACACAATTGCACTCATCTCACACACTAGTAAAGTAATGCTCAAAATTCTCCAATCCAGGCTTCAGCAATATGTGAACTGTGAACATCCTGATGTTCAAGCTGGTTTTAGAAAAGGCAGAGGAACCAGAGATCAAATTGCCAACATCTGCTGGATCATCGAAAAAGCAAGAA
>NW_011491770.1:3928-5798 GCF_000754665.1 Bison bison bison | reverse complement strand
GGAGCCCCCAAGAAAATAAAGTCTGTCACTGTTTCCACTGTTTCCCCATCTATTTCCCATGAAGTGATGGGACCAGATGCCATGATCATAGTTTTCTGAATGCTGAGTTTTAAGCCAGCGTTTTCACTCTCCTCTTTCACCAAGAGGCTCTTTAGTTCCTGTTTGCTTTCTGCCATAAGGGTGGTGTTATCTGCATATCTGAAATTATTGATATTTCTCCTGAAAATCTTGTATTCAGCTTGTCATATTAGTACAACTTTATTGTAATAATAAAACATATTTTTATTATAGTGTATTAATATAGTTAAAAGGCTCCCTTAATTTTCAGGATTTGTTCATGTTTGTAGGGAATGCCTCTGCTCAGATGTGCTACCAACCTGCCACCTCTCCACACAGGCAAGGCTCAACCAACAGCAAGTTGACCTAAGTCTTGGTGAAATGCTCTGTGATCCTCCCTGGAACATGTTGTGACAAGCAGCCTTGTGAGGACTGTTTCTCACCTCCTCGCTGTCTTTTGGAGGGCTGCCAGGAGGCAGCCTCCCTCATTCTAGTGAGGCATGGGATTTTCCGTCTTGCTTCCTCCCTTAGGGTACCACTTCAAGCTATAAAACGAATTAGATGTAATATGAAAATAGCTCCTCCATGATAGAGTGACTTGCTGCTCACGTCACCTGTCATCTTGTCCCTGTGGTTCATTGTCATTTTGTGGGACGAGGGACATGAGGAGCTGACACCATGCTGATCTTCTGATCTTACTTTTGCTGTCCTTGTATGTCAGACTCTGTGCATCCATTTGGCTCAATGACTTCTTTTTTAATATTTATTTGGCTGTACCAGGTCTTAGTTGCAGCATGATGGATCTTTAGTTGGGGCATGTGGGATCTAGTTCCCTGACAAGGGATGGAACCTGGGCCCCCTGCATTGGGAGCACAGAGTCTTAGCCACCAGTGAAGTCCCTTGACTCATTGACTTCTTACCCACTGTATATATGGCAGGGTAGCAAGCCAAATTTAGCAGCTCTTTTCCTAAAGACCACCTCAATATATCAACAAATTGTGTGTGTGTGTGTGTGCATAGAGAGAGAGTGCACATATTTTATATGTTCTGTGAAACACTGGAAGCTTTCTTTTTGAAATTGGAAAGAAGATTAGTGATACCTGCTTTCACAACTTATATTAAAAACTCTGCCGGAGTGCGGATGTGGTGAAGGGTGGTTCCCAGTATAGTAAAATTACATAAAGGGGTAAAAAGGAACAAAAGGTAATTATAAAAAGATTAACATAGGCACCCAAGTAAGCACTTAGTCATATGTGAAAAAATAACAAAACACAGAGAGAAAACTATATGGCTTCACTGTGAGTCCAACAATTACTTTAGGCCAAATAAGTAGAGATGGCCCTCAGCAACCAGCCCTCTTTTCTTCCAGGCATCTCAGTGCAATGGCTCTTGATTTGACCTGCCAGTTTGGTCGCCTAATGGGAACTTCCAGTCCTATTCAGGAGCCAACATTAAGGGATTCCTAAGGAGCATCAAAAAGCACCTGCAATTACTGCAATGCATTGAATATATAAAAATCATACTTAACTCCCCCATCAAAGTATTGATCACCATTGGTAGTTACTAGGGTAATGACCCCATATTTCGAAAATTGTTAAGTAAACGGAAATACTCAGGCATTTACCTCAACTTTCCCGTGCAGGCTATATTTCAACATAGTCAAGTAGCTAAGTGGAAGCACTTTAAATTTCCAACTACTACATGCAGAAGAAATGAAAGAAGTAGAAAAAAAAACCCACCATTTTGTAACTCTCAACAAAACAATGTGTCTAGGCAACAATCTTCCATGATTGTAAAAACCATTTAGTGAATG
>NW_011491770.1:0-399 GCF_000754665.1 Bison bison bison | reverse complement strand
ATATTTTCAAATGGAAATATGCAGTATCTCCCTAATACAGAATTAGTAGATCTTGGGGCTTGATACCTAAGAACTGGGATTTTTAAAGTTCCTTAAGGGATTAAGATGTTTAGAAATCACTGGACTGGAAGATTCTCAACATACTATCACCTGAAATGTGCTGTTTAATAAATCACCAATATAGCATGAATTAATTTATCTCAAGCCTAATTATTTATTAAGGGATTCCAGAGGGATTAGAAGATGAAGGGATAGAATTAAATGGCCCTCTAACCTATACTTGTCTCTACACCTCTGTCAACATCTGATCAAACACTTCTTGATGTGCTACTGTGCAGATATTTTGTAGATGATGTTAACCTTTACCATCAGTTCATTTTAAGTAAAGGAGATTATCCT
>NW_011491769.1:10829-11439 GCF_000754665.1 Bison bison bison | reverse complement strand
CATAGCTTTTCTTCCAAGGAGCAAGTGTCTTTTAATTTCATGGCTGCAGTCACTATCTGCAGTGATTTTGGAGCCCCTCCTGCTCTTTACTTTCATCAAGAGGCTCTTTAGTTCCTCTTTGCTTTCTGCCATAAGGGTGGTGTCATGTGCATATGTGAGATTCTTTATATTTCTTCTGGCAATTTTGATTCCAGCTTGTGCTTAATCCAGCCCAGCATTTAGCATGATGTACTCTGCATACAGGTCAGTTTTCATTCCAATCCTACAGAAAGGCAATGCCAAACAATGTTCATACTCGTTGAACATTGCACTCATCTCACGTGCTAACAAAGTAATGCTCAAAATTCTCCAAGTGAGGCCTCAACAGTAAGTGAACTGAGAACTTCCAGGTGTTCAACCTGAGTTTAGAAAAGGCAGAGGAACCAGAGATCAAATTGCCAACATTGATTGGATCATAGAAAAAGCAAGAGAGTTCCAGAAAAAAACATCAACTTCTGCTTTATTGACTATGCCAAACCTTTGAGTGTGTGGATCACAAAAAACTGTGGAAAATTCTTAAAGAGATGGGAATACCAGACCACCTTACCTGCCTCCTGAGAAATCTGTATGC
>NW_011491769.1:9497-10729 GCF_000754665.1 Bison bison bison | reverse complement strand
ACTGAACTGAGCTGTTTTCACATTGCTATGAAGTTGTTTCATTTTACAAAAGTATCAGTCTACAAAAAGTTGGAAATTAAAAAATTCTAGAAACACTAAATTCTTCTCTTTCCCCTCCTTCTTCTTTTTATTCTTCTCCTTATCTTTCCATTCCTCCCTCCTCTCCCCAATTCCTCCTCTTCCTTCATCTTCTTCAACATAAAATCTTAAGCAGGACTCTGTATGATGAATAACTTTTTAACCAATGCCATCAAGATCTAATATTGGTTTGTTAATTTTAAACATCAATTAAAGCATTTCCAAAATATACAAACAGCTCCTACAGCTTAATATTAAAAAAAAAAACAATCAAAACATGGATAGAAAATCTAAATAGACATTTCTCCAGAGAAGACATGCGGATGGCCAACAGGCACATACAAGATGTTTAACATTGCTAATTACTACAGAAATGCAAATCAAAACTACATTGAAGTACCACCTCACACCAATAAGAATGGCATCATTAAAAAGTTTACAAACAATAAATACTGGAGAGGATGTGGTGGAAAGGGAACCCTCCTACACTGTTGGTAGAAATGTAAATTGGTGCAGCCACTATAAAAAATAGTATGGAGGTTCCTTAAAAAACTAAAAGTAGAACTACTGTATGTTCCTGCAATTCTACTCCTGGACATATATGTGCAAAAGATGAAAATTCTAATTTGAATAGATATATGCACCCCAATGTTCATAACAGCACTATTTATAATAGCTAATATGTGGAAGCAACATAAATGTCCATCAATAAATGAATGAATGAAGAGGGTGTGGTATATATTTATATATATTAAAACATACATATATGTATGAAAAATTACTCAGCCATAAAAATGAAATAATGCCATTTGCAGCAACATGAACAGACCTAGAGATTCTCATACTAAGTGAAATTAGTGAGTAAGACAGAGAAAGACAAATCTCATGTGAGTCTAAAATATGACACAAATGAATCTATCTACAAAACAGAAACAGACTTGCCAACGTAGGAAACAGACTACTGGTTAGCAAGGAGGAAAGGGGGAGTGAATCGTGAATTTGAGTTTAACAGAAATACACAACTACGTATAACATAGATAAGCAAAAAGGACCTACTGTATAGCACAGGGAACTGTGTTCAACGTCTCATAATAACTTACAATGGGAAAGAATCTGAAAAAGAATATGTGTGTGTGTGTGTGTGTAACCGAATC
>NW_011491769.1:6039-6373 GCF_000754665.1 Bison bison bison | reverse complement strand
TGATATTTTACATGTTTCAATGTAATTCTCCCAAATCTTCCCACCCTCTCCCTCTCCCACAGAGTCCATAAGACTGTTCTATACATCAGTGTCCCTTGTGATCTTTCTAAACCCAATTACCTCCTGCTACAATCACACTGGAGACTAGATCTTCAACAGACAAAATTCAGTTCCGTTCAGTAGCTCAGTCATGTATGATGCTTTGCAACTCCATGGATTGCATGCAGCATGCCAGGCTTCCCTGTCCATCACCAACTCCTGGAGCTCACTCAAACTCATGTCCATTGAGTTGGTGATACCATCCAACCATCTCATCCTCTGTCATCCCCTTCTC
>NW_011491769.1:4670-5939 GCF_000754665.1 Bison bison bison | reverse complement strand
CAAGTATTTTCTTGTGTGGTTCTTACCCAGACCGAGCTTGAAACTTACAGAGGAACTTTTTCAAGAAATCTATCACTTTCATTTTTCTTATGCAATATATAATTGGATTTGACAGAAGAATTAACACCATGTAGAAAATTGATATGGCTTGGTCTTGATCAAGAGAATAATTGGAAGAATGTCACATGTAAATAAATGTAATGGCCCCATAGAATAGAGTAACATCAGTCAGGTGCGAAGATAAAGTTGAAAACACTTTGGATTTGATTTCACTTAAGAAGATCCTCAAGAGAGTGGCAACAATGAACATGTAGAAGACAAAGATCATCTAGGTGAGGCCCCCAGTGAAAAAGAACAAGTAATTTCATTATGTGGGTGTCTGAGAACGAGAGTATCAAGAGTGGAGAATTATCACAAAAGTAGCTGCTGATGATTTGGATTCATAACTCCATCACTAGTTAGATGTGACAAACCTGGGACATGGTTAGGATAGAGCTGGAGATATCTGATTGTGAGGTCAAGTTCCCAGGTCAGGGAGGGTAGAAGATAGCATTTTAATACTCACAGAAAGCAATGTATCAGTATCAGCATTCAAATCACATACCAAGAAAAGAAAATGGTCCTCTTTACTGCCCAAAATTTCACCAGCATCTTGGAGACTGTGGCAGGGGAAAACCAGAAATCTGTGAAGGATAAACTTTAGAGGAACACATACATGGTAATTTGAAAATTGGACAAAGGTTGATAAGGATGAGCAAGCCAAGTTTCACACCGAAGGAGGCATATATACTGAGATAAGCACCCCAAAGGGAACACTTGAAATTGTGAGTACATGTAATTCTATGTAAAAACAAATTTTGTCAGCAAACTGTCATTCTTTTGGACATCCCTCATCTCAACTATTGCATCTTAACAGAAGAGATTTCATTGGTAAGAATATCAATAGTTAGATTTTCTGTACACACACACATCAATCTATGGAAATATGTAGAATATAGACTGAATATAGACTGCTGCTTAATAGAAAAGTGCAGATTGTCTTCATTTGTGCTGGTATAACAAAATACCACAAACTGGGTGGCTTAAACAACAAATGTTTGTTTGTAACATATGAGAAGCTAGGAAGTCCATGATCAAGATGATGGCAGATCAGTGTCTGGTGAGAGCTCTTTTCCTGATTTTCAGATGGCTTCCTTCTTGCGATACCCTCATATAAGAGGAGAAGGAGAGGGAACAGGAGGTAGAGAAACAGAAAGACAGAGAGAGGAA
>NW_011491769.1:0-1113 GCF_000754665.1 Bison bison bison | reverse complement strand
CCCAAGTAAAGAGACATTCAAAAAATCATAGATGTTTCATTATTAATGTGGACACCTCCCCACCCGTATGGGATGTGAAGTGCAGAGAAGGTTAAGGAAAGCCTTCACTGGCAAAGGAAAGAAGAATGAGGCAGCCTAGCAGCATAAAGGGCACCCCAACTTTATGCTGACATGCTGGGGAAAAAATTCCTACCCACAAAGGGAAAACAAAGCCCCAAAGGGAGATGAAGTTGGAAGAAGGGGCCAAAGTAAGAGGATGCCAGTGCTCAGTACTGGGCCTTTTGCACCTGCACGTGTGCTGTGAGGCCCCTTTACTTCTGCCATCTCTCCCTGCCCACCTGCTCAGGCCCGCCCCCTACAGACACCCTGCTCTTGAGAGAAAACCCTAGCTCACGCTCGCTACAGTGGAAAGACTAATCCCAGCTCCCTGAGCCTCCTGGGAATGGCTGGCAGTGAGGGGAGTGGTGGGGAGACAGATAAAAGAGGAAAGTGGACAGTGTGACTGTTAATAGAGGTGACACCAGTGCATTCAGGTAAAGGAGTCTGGTGCAACTGGGAGAAGTTGGGGCAAGAAGTTTTCCCTCTCTTGCTGCATCTTGCTGGGGCTGTGCCTGGTAACCACCACTCTTTCAAGAATGTCACATTGCAAACAGGTGCCAATGTTCTTGCTACACTAACGAGCTAAGTGACGCAGTGGACAAAGCAAGGATGCTGTTCCTGGCTCAATCGCTCTTTCAGGACGATGATTTGCCGCATCAACTTACCTTGCCAGGCACGAAGCATCAGAGGATTAGCTATTAAAAGAAAGACATTTTCTCGCTCATTACAGCCTGCAATGTAAACCATCTAGAGATGTAAAGACTCTTGTTTTCACCATTAAAGGGGAAATTATTCCCGGCGGCTTTGAGAGAAAATGCAGTTATTTCCCTTCTTGTCCCAGAGGTTCCACATTCACCTAGAGATGAGAGTTCCCTATTAACATGGCCTCATCTTGCTTTGAATGATGCCCATGAGTGACCTTCCTGGACTTGGGACTGGGGAGGCTGGGCCCTGAGCCCTCACCCCTTGGAATGTGGGATCACCAAGGGCAGAGGTCATTGGACAGCACATCCC
>NW_011491768.1:32968-33143 GCF_000754665.1 Bison bison bison | reverse complement strand
CTAGATGCCGATAGCACCATTCCCCAAGTTGTTACAACCCAAAATATTCCCCGGGGGCTATTTGGCGATGTCTGGAGATGCTCTGGGCTGTCATGACTGCGGTGGTGGGGCTAGTGTGCTGCTAGCATCCAGTGCGTAGAGAGGAGAGATGCAGTGAAACATTCTACAATGCACG
>NW_011491768.1:27983-29110 GCF_000754665.1 Bison bison bison | reverse complement strand
GTTTCATTTGCTATTATTTTCTCCCATTCTGAGGGTTGTCTTTTCACCTTGCTTATAGTTTCCTTTGTTGTGCAAAAATTTTTAAGTTTAATTAGGTCCCATTTGTTTATTTTTGTTTTTATTTCCATTACTTTAGGAGGTGGGTCATAGAGGATCTTGTGATTTATGTCAAAGAGTGTTCTGCCTATGTTTTCCTCTAAGAATTTTATAGTTTCTGGTCTTACATTTAGGTCTTAAATCCATTTTGAGTTTATTTTTGTGTATTGTGTTAGGAAGTATTCTAATTTCATTCTTTTACACATAGCTGACCAGTTTTCCCAGCACCACTTATTGAACAGATTGTCTTTTCTCCATTGTATATTTTTGCCTCCTTTGTCAGAGATAAGGTGCCCATAGGTGTGTGGATTTATCTCCAGGCTTTCTATCTTGTTCCATTGGTATATATTTCTGTTTTTGTGTCAGTACCATACTATCTTAATGATTGTAGCTTTGTAGTATAGTCTGAAGTCAGGAAGCTTGATTCCTCCATCTCCATTTTTTTTTCCTCAAGATTGCTTTGGCTATTTGGTGTCTTTTGTGTTTCCATACAAATTGTGAAATTATTTTTTCTAGTTCTGTGAAAAATACCATTGGTAGTTTGATAGAGATTGCACTGAATCTGTAGATTGTTTTGGGTAGTATAGTCATTTTCACAATATTGACTCTTCCAATCCAAACATGGTACATCTCTCATCTGTTTGTATTATCTTTGATTTCTTTATCAGTGTCTTATAAATTTCTGCATACAGGTCTTTTGTCTTTCTAGGTAAATTTATTCCTAAGTGTTTTATTCTTTTGTATTGTAATGGTGAATAAGATTGTCTCCTTAATTTCTCTTTCTGATTTCTCATTGTTAGTGTATAGGAATGCTAGGGATTTCTGTGTATTAATTTTTTATCCTACAACTTTACTATATTCATTGATTAGCTCTAACAATTTTCTGGTGGCATCTTTAGGGTTTTCTATGTAAAGAATTCATGTCACCTGCAAATAGTTTTACTTCTTTTTCAATCTGGATTCCTTTTATTTCTTTTTCTTCTCTGATTGCTGTAGCTAGGACTTCCAAAACTGTGTTGAATAGTAGTGGT
>NW_011491768.1:26428-26933 GCF_000754665.1 Bison bison bison | reverse complement strand
GATGGGACCAGATGCCATGATCTTAAGTTTTTTGAATGTTTAGTTTCAAGCCAGCTTTCTCACTCTCCTTTTTGACCTTCCTCAAGGGGTTCTTTTGTTCCCCTTCATTTTGTGGCATTAGAGTGGTATCATCTGCCTATCTAAGGTTGTTGATATTTCTCCCAGTAGTCATGATTCCAGCTTGTGAATCATCCAGCCTGGCATTTCACATAATGTACTCTGCATATAAAGAATAGCAAGAAGAGATAAGAAAGCCTTCTTCAGCAATCAATGCAAAGAAATAGAGGAAAACAACAGAATGGGAAAGACTAGAGATCTCTTCAAGAAAATCAGAGATACCAAAGGAACATTTCATGCAAAGATAGGCTCAATTAAGGACAGAAATGGTGTGGACCTAACAGAAGCAGAAGATATTAAGAAGAGATGGCAAGAATACACAGAAGAACTGTACAAAAAAGATCTTCATGACCCAGATAATCATGATGGTGTGATCGCTGACCTAGAG
>NW_011491768.1:22742-24832 GCF_000754665.1 Bison bison bison | reverse complement strand
TCACTGACTTGATGGACATGAGTCTGAGTGAACTCTGGGAGTTGGTGATGGAGAGGGAGGCCTGGCATGCTGTGATTCATGGGGTCTCAAAGAGTTGGACACGACTGAGCGACTGATCTGATCTGATCTGATCTAAGTTAAATAAGCAAGGCGGCAGTATCCAGCCTTGTTGTACTTCTTTCTCATTTTGAACCAGTCCTTTTCTAACTGTCACTTCTTGACCTGCATACAGGTTTTTCAGGAGACAAGTAGGCTGGTAGGTTATTCCCATCTCTTTAACAATTTTCCATAGTTTGTTGTGATCTACACATTCACAGCTTTAGTGTAGTCAATTAAGCAGAAGCAGATGTTTTTCTGGAATTCCCTTGCTTTGTCCATGACCCAATGGAGGTTGGCAGTTTGGTGTCTGATACCTTTGGCTTTTCTAAATCCACCTTGAACACCTGGAATTTCTTGGTTCACACATTGCTGAAGCCTAGCTTAAAAGTTTTCGAGTATAACCTTGCTAGCATGTGAAGTGAGCACAGTTGTATGGTACTTTTAACATTCTTTGACATTGCTCTTCTTAGGGATTGGAATGAACACTGACCTTTTTCCAGTCTTGTGGCCACTGTTGTTTTCCAAATTTGCTGGCATATTGAGTCCAGAACTTTCACAGCATCATCTTTCAGGATTTGAAATAGCTCAACTGGAATTCCATCACCTCCACTAGCTTTGTTCATAGTAATGCTTCCTAAGGCCCCCTTGACTTCACACTCCAGAATGTTTGGCTCTAGGTGAGTGAAAGCACCAGACCACACTTATCTGAGTCAGTAAGACCTTTTTTGTGTAGTTCTTCTGTGTATTCTTGCCACCTTCTCTTTTTTGTTGTTTTTAATATTTATTTATTTGACTGCTCTAGGTCTTTAGTTGTGGCATGAAAACTCTTAGTTGTGGCACGTGGGATCTAGTTTTCTGACCAGAGATCGAACTGAGGCCCCCTGCATTAGGAGTTCAAAGTCATAGCTACTGGACCACCAGAGAAGTCCCTTGCCACCTCTTCTTAAATCTCTTCTGCTTCTGTTAGGTCCTTACTGTTTCTGTGCTGTATTATGCCCATCCTTACAAGAAATGTTCCCTTGATATCTCCAATTTTCTTGAAGAGATCTTTAGTCTTTCTCATACTATTGTTTTCTTCTGTTTCTTTGCATTTTTCATTTAAGAAGGCCTTCTTATTTCTCCTTGCTATTCTGTGGAACTCTGCATGCAGTTGGGTATATCTTTCCCTTTGTCCCTTGTTTTTTGCTTTTCTTCTTTCCTCAGCTATTTTAAAGCCTCCTCAGACAACCACTTTGCCTTCTTGCAGTTTCTATTTCTTTGGCATAGTTTTGGTCATTGCCTCCTCTGTCTGTAATTCTTTAGGCACTCTGTGTACTAGATCTGATCTCTTGGATCTGTTTGTCACTTCCACTGTATGATCATAAGGGATTTGACTTAGGTCATACCTGAATGGCTTGGTGGTTTTCACAACTTTCTTCAATTTAAGCCTGGATTTTGCAGTAAGGAGTTCATGATCTGAGCCACTGTCAGCTCCTGGTCTTGATTTTACTGACTGTATAGAGCTTCTCTGCCTTCAACTGCAAAGAATATGATCAGGCTGATTTTAGTATTGATCATCTGGTGGTGTCCATGTGTAGAGTCATCTCTTGTCTAGTTGGAAAAGGGTGTTTGCTATGACTGGTGTGTTCTTTTGGCAAAACTCTGTTAGCCTTTGCCCTGCTTCATTTTGTACTCCAAGGTCAAACTTGCCTGTTACTCCATATATCTCTTAACTTCCTACTTTTTCATTCCAGTCCCCTGTGATGAAAAGGACATCTTTTTGGGGTGTTAGTTCTAGAAGGTGTTGTAGGTCTTCATAGAATTGGTCAACTTCAGCTTCTCTGGCATCAGTGGTTGGGGCATAGACTTGGATTACTGTGGTATTGAATGGTTTGCCTTGGAAACAAACTGAGATCATTCTGTCATTTTTGAGATTGCACCCAAGTACTGCATTTAGGACTCTCTTGTTGACTATGAGGGCTACTCCATTTCTTCTAAGGGATTCTAGCCCA
>NW_011491768.1:21375-22453 GCF_000754665.1 Bison bison bison | reverse complement strand
AGCCCCTTCATCGTGACAAGGCTGTTATCCATGAAGGGGTCTTGCCTGCTTACTGTCCCTCAAACACAGTAGGGCTTTTCTGCCTCAGGGCCTTTGCACATGCTATTCTCGCAGCCTTTACTGCTCTTTCTCTGTGTCACCGCATTGCTCTCTCACCTTGCTCAGGTATTTGCCCAAATATCTTCTTAGCAGTCCTCCCCTGACTGCCCTGTTTAAAATTGCTGTTTTCCTTTCCCCTTTCCCCTGGACACTCAATATCCCCCTTTCCTGCTTTATTTTTCTATATACTGCACCACTATGTAATTTTCTAGATATTTATTTATTTCTAAATATTTTCTGCCCCTTATTCTCAACCAGAAAGTTCTGTGAGGCATGGATTTGGTTTTGTTCACTGTTACGTTCTGTGGAACCTAAGTAGGACCTGTTACATAGTAACCATTCCATAAAAATATCTTGAATGGAGCTGTTCAAGATTGGAGATGACTCATGCTAGGTCAGTCAGTCCCAGTCAGAGCTTATTCTGGGCCTTTTGTGTGAATTCCTGAGAGGAGACATTTCCTTGTTCACCCTGGACTCAGTGTCAGATAATCCAGAGGCTGGGGATTCTCTTGTCATCTGACTACTGCATGGTATCACACGGGCTCTGAGTGGCCTACAGTGGAAGCTTTTTGCCCCAGATATTTACTGCTCTTCCTAGGTGGGATTTTTATACCATTGCCCCACGGATAGGTTTGACCAAGTGACTTATTTTCAGCAGTTGGATGTGGGCACAAGTGATGTGCCTCACTTCCCAGCAGAGGTGTGAAGGGCCAGCTTGTGGGATGCTCCTTTGATATTTCCCCTTTGTTATGAGTATAACAATGACAACCCACTCCAGTACTCTTGTCTGGAAAATCCCATGGATGGAGGAGCCTGGTAGGCCACAGTCCATGGGATTGCTGAGGGTCGGACACGACTGAGCGACTTTACTTTCACTTTTCACTTTCATGCATTGGAGAAGGAAATGGCAACCCACTCCAGTGCTCTTGCCTGGAGAATCCCAGGGACGGAGGAGCCTGGTGGGCTGCCATCTATGGGG
>NW_011491768.1:18204-20445 GCF_000754665.1 Bison bison bison | reverse complement strand
GGCCTTACTGACTCTTGCAACAGGAGTCCTGATGACTCATGTCTAGAATGGATGGGCATCACCACAGTGGGCTGGCAGTGCCTTCTTGGCTCACTTGGAAGTTTTGTTGCCCTTGGTTCTGAGGAAATGAGGACAGAGGCTGATGGTCATGGGAATGGCTGCTCTGACAGCTCAGGATTTTGGTTTTCTGGCCTGGAGAGCCATCAGTTCTCAGATGCAGCAGGCCACTTGTCCCCACTGATTACAGTAACCAGGATGGGTGAGGCTACAGAGTGGCCAACACATCTACAGCAGATACTGCTAGTTGCTTATTCAATATTCATTCTTCTTTTTGTCAGTAATAAAAATAATCATTTTTAGAATGCTTGCTATGTATTAGAGACTGTTCAGACTCTTTACTCATATTAACTCATTTAATCCTCCCAAGAAACCTGTGAGAAAGGTACTGTTACTATGGTTAGTTTACAGATGAGAAAACTGAGTCACAGAATAATTATGTAACTAAGTCACAAAGCTAAGTAAATAAAGGAGTAGGGTTTTACACCCAGGCCATCTGGCTCCATTATCTGTATTTAACCTCTACACCACACTTCCTGATTTTGTTTGACTCAGGAATGTGTCCAACTAGGATTGATTTCCTGGGCTCCCTTACAGTTAGAAGAGCCTGTGTGACGTAATTCTGGCCAATGACTTGTATAGAAGTAGGTGGGCTTCCAAAACCATTTCTTTAAAAGGAGGTCGACTCAGTTGGTATGCCCCATTTTGCCCTTAGCTTCACTTTCTCCTCAGAATGCACATAAAATGTTGGAGGGAGAGCAGCCATTTTGTGATCATGAGCTGACAATTGTGAAGAAGAAAGCTGCATTGCTCAGCAGAAAGAAGGAAGATACCTGGGTCCCAGCCCCAAATTTACTACTTCCAGACTCTCGATTACACTTAAAAAATAAAATTACTAATTTTTAATGCTGCTATTTAGTGAGAGTTTCAGTTATATGAAGGAAAACACAATCCCCACTGATGCAGTATTTCCACATTTCTCTCCTACACCATTTTGACTGTGTGTTTAATCTGCCCACCAGTTACTGAGGGACCACTCCTCAGTGTCTCAGTTCCTTTGTTTATTGTCGCATACCTGCAGTATGTCTACGAGTTCAGTGTTTTTGTTTGTTTGGAGTTTGTTTTTTTTTAAAGTGTACGACATGGCCCCATCTCAAGGAGTTTAGAGAACATTAATTAACCCAAAGGACTAATTTGTTTCAAGATGTTAATGGATGATAATGGCTTGATATGTTTTTCCTAACTTTGGATGTTACTGAATTTTTTTATTATTGACTTTTAGTACTCTGTCTCTTCTCTCTTAAAGAGAAGGCAGGAGGCAGGGCAGGGTGATATGCAAAAGCCTATCTATTAGGAAAGATGGCTTTGTGGGGTATTCCTCTCGACAACAGCTATATGTCATCTACAAAATCACCTGCAGTCACATTCAGTGAGCTTAGACTTGATAGATAGCCACTCAAGAGAGAAACAGATCAACTGAAAATACTTTGTCTCCCCCTCCCTTACTTCAACGATTCAAGATGCCTCCAGTTTCTAAAGTCACTCCCCTGGGACTGTGTAACTGAGCACAGAGCAGTTTGGCTACTCCCCAAATTGGCTACTCCTATGGAACCCTGCTTAAAAGGAAGTGACTGATAGTGGCACCCAGCCAATGCTAATTGGTGACAGAAATGACATTTCCCTCTGATTCTCCCAAACTTACTGTCTTTAGATTTCTAAGTGGATTCAACTGTGCACACAATGGGACTTGCCTATAAGCTTTCTTCATAGTTTGATGGGAAGATTTCAAGAGTGGTGGAGGTGTTAAATTAAGATCATCTTAGTGTTTTTGTTAGTGATTTTAAGTGTTTGTGACTTTTTGGGATACAATTAGGGTATAGTCTGAAGACTATATATAATGATAAAACCAAAACCAATTAGTAGGTTGTTTAACACAGTTAGAGGCTGTCTGCAGGCTAGCAGCTTTCCTTTGCTAAATCTTGTTAAAATGCAGTGGGTTCTATTTTGTGCAGAATGAGCAGGCTGCCATGACAACTGTCTGTGAATATTATTTCAATATTAGTCATAGGTTTCCAGTGTTTACCTCTGGGTCCAGCGTTCATTCTAAAACCCAGATGCACATCTATTCTTAAAGGCGTTCTCCTGGACGTGTTTACAAAAAACAAAAACAAAACAATTTCATTC
>NW_011491768.1:11836-17952 GCF_000754665.1 Bison bison bison | reverse complement strand
GCCTAGCCCTGGGCAGTCATTGTTGCTTGGCAAGTGGGCTCATGCTGATTGAATTAAGCCAGTTCAATCTCACACTTAGAGTGGAGGGTGGTGTCAATCCCATGCAAACCACAGGGCTTAGTATAGGGACAGAGTTGAGCTCAGAAGGAAAACTAGGGTACTATTGTAAGGGATCAAGGGGCAATATTTGTCGGCCACCTGGTTAGGCAACAGAATGATGGGCAAATAATATTATTTATTGAATACTAACTATAAGCCAGGCACTACTCAAAACTGCTTTACAAGTGTATTGTTTAGAGAATGTGTTTGGCTGCATGTGATGAGGTAAGTGAAATAACAGGGACTTAATGCAGAGGGATTGGCTTTTACCTCAGGTGACATTAAGTCAGGAAAGAAGCCACTTCACATAATTTGTGTCCCAGGCTCTCCTTCAGCCTTTCTGCATTATCATTCTCAGCATTAGCCTCTTGTCCTAATGCACTCAAAAGGGCTGCTTTTCCTCTAGGCATTATGTCATGGTTCCAGACACAGTGGGGGAAGGATAAAAGCAAAGGGCTTCTGACAGCTAAGTCTTATCTCTTTTTTTTTAATCAGAAAAATGGCTTTTCTGGGAGCCTCAACCACTAGATTTCTCCTTATATCTCATTGGCCAGAACAGAGCCCCTAACCACTGGGGATCCTAGAAAATGAAGTTTTGGTGGCTGGGCCCATTGCCATCAAAAGCAAAATTAGGGCTTTATTGGTGTGGAAGAAAAGGAGAATAGATACTGGCTAGGCAACTATCCGTGGCTGCCACAATGTGTATGAACCCATGTATTCCTTATATCAACTCAGTGTGAGCAGTGCTATTACTATCTCAGTTTATAAGAAGCAGACACAGAGGTTGTGTAATTTTCCCAAGCTCAGACACAACTATTAGGTGGTGGCTGTAGAAAATGACCCCAAGCAATCTGACTGTGAAACTGAAGTGTCTGATGCTCCTAAGCACATCCTGACCCACAGACCAGGCCACATTTCTCCTCCAGGATGTGTATCCACTCAGGAAATGTAGGCCTCGCCTAGAAATGGTAGCTAATATCTGTTTAGCACTTTATAGTTTATGAAGGATTTTCCACTTAGATTTTTCCATTTAAATATTATCCCCATTTTTAAAATGAGAAGGCACTCGGAGAAGTAATAAACGTTTCCTAAGGTACCCGGCTTGTATTAATAAGTGACAGAGCTGATATTCCCTTGAAATTGCGAGAATTTACTCCTGGTCCCCTTTCCTAACCCTCCTGTTCTTCCATGCACAGAGACTTTTTTAATTTTTAAAAATGACAGTACTTTCTCCAGACCCTATATTAACTTTATAGCCTTCTTAGGAAAAACAGTGTAGACAAATCTTGAATCTGCCACCAGCTCGTTTACCTAGTATCCGTTTCACATAACCACATGAGCAGGAGCATGGCATAGGAGGCAGACATACCGGTTTAGTGGTGAGAAACAGAGGCCTAAGTGGGGAGGTTATTTGTATCTCATGTAATATAAAATCCAGAGCTTCATTCGAAATGTATGTTCATTACAAATAGCTCTTATCTCCCTGTTAAAGTAAGAGAGTCATTAAACATGTAGAATTTTCCTGTTCTTAGTTACATCAGGTTAATTTGAATACATATCCTTAAAACTGTTTTGTAAATCAGACTTATGAAATAAGAATAACAATCCACCTCACTAGGGCAAATTAGTGAGGTTTTAGTACATTACTGATACATCAATTTGCTTATGATTGTTATTTCTTTCATTCTTTCCAAATATTTGAAATCTTTATGGCATTGTTTCATTTATACATCACAACATTCTCATGTTCTTCTGATACTGAGTTGACCGTGAAAATCACAAAAGCATTGCAGAATATATTTGACTTTAAAAGCTGTGGAAGAGTGGGTTGAAAAAGAAATAGAGATTAAAAAAAAATACAGTGTTACAGAGTAGTGCCTCTCAAAGTATGCTTCACCATCCCTTGGAAATTCATTAGCACTCCAGACTCATGAGCCAACTCCAGACCTACTGAATCAGAACTTCTAGGGGCTGGGCCCAGGCATCTGTGTTTTAACAGGGTCCCCAGGTTGTCTATAAGCACATCAAAGTTTGAGAAGCACTATTTTAGAGAGTTTTATGTAAATGAATAACTTTTGCCCTTTGGGGGATATTAGTGAAAATACTAACTTCAGCTTTAGTAAACTAAAGACTTATTAAACCCTAGTTTTTCCTTTGAAAGTCCCTAAATCATAGAGTCCACTTATATACTCCAGGGTCTAGAACAGTGTCTGGCATACAGTAGGGGCTCAACAAATATTTGTTGGATGAATATATGAATAAAACCAAGACAAGAGTAAGTATTCTTAAACAAAATTCTCTAAAAACCTTTCCAAAGTCTTCACCATAAACTTGTAGTCATCTGAGGCAATACTAACAAATGTTTTGTACAGAAAGCCATGGGTATTTCCTAGGCCTTGCTTTAGCTAATAGTTTCGACATTCCTCCAAGAAACCAACTGTTCTTTGTTCTCTATGTTCATGAAAACAAACACGGTTGACAGGGAGGTAATGGTTGGCGAAAAGTAAGCTTGGAGAACGTGGAAGCTACCTTCTCAGTAAGCAGGAAGTGGTTCTCTCATCCAGGTTGTGTTGTTCACATTCCATTGGCAGGTACAGTCATACCTGCATTCATCATTATGGAGTTGCCAAGGCAACCTATTAAAGAGTCATTCTAGAATCTCCATCTGGAAAATTCCAGGTGAGGCTGAGGACTCCTCTTCAAGTAAGATCTGTAAGCGTGATGATGGATTGTGTCCTGAGTCTGCAGGTCAGGCTAAAAGATTCAGCAACCAACAACGTGAAAATCTAGGAGTTTTACTTTCCTTCAACCTGTGTGGAACTGGTAAAACTTAGAGGGAAGGATAAGAACTCTTAAAGGAGCAGATAAATTGAATGAAATCTGGGTAGACATGGAACCATATGTTCTTCCTGTTGTTTGGCCAGATCTAGTAGAGTTAATGTTTTATGTATTGAGTTTGTCATACTTTAGTGTATGTAGTATTGAAGCTGTCTTTATTAGGGTAGAGTTGGATCACTGATGTAATGGGACGAGTACTGGCCACCAAGTCTTAAGACGATGATGTTGGGAGGCTACTTAACCTCTCTGGGCCTGACTTCCTCGCTCAGAAAATAAAGGGCCTTTCTGAACAAGTCCAGAGGACCAGAGTATCTTACCACATCACAGCCTGGTGCAGGGCTCTGGGACATGACCCTTGTGATGATCTTGTAAGGGGACTCCGCTGTCTGGCCTAGATCAGTTTTGCCCAATTCCCCGTGCTTTGACATGAGAGGGGATAGTATAAATGTATATTCTTTGTTTCACTTTTGTCTTGGAATGATGGACTATAGCTCCTGCTGAAGGAAAAAAAAAAGTAAGGAATTACCATTGCTCTGCCATTGACTCATGCTAGATGTCAACAGAGACACAATAACAAGCTGAAAGAACAGATTGTGGCGATATTTAAAAATATCCACAACTCTCTATATAAGAAGCAGTTCTGATAAGGCTATTTGGAATTCATGTGAAACACCAAACACCCATAATTCTGAAAATCTGAATTGTACATTTTGCCAAGGTTATTTACTTCTGTGCATTAATTATAGATAAAGGTATATTAGATTCCATGATAATACGTTTCTCCCTTGGTTTACAGATATCCCTCTCTCCTGAGCCTTTTCCTTTCCAGATTGTTCTGTTTTTAGTCTCCTTTTTTTATCCCTCCTCCTCATTCCCTTTAAATGTCTCTGTTCCTAGGCATCTGATTTTGCCCCTGTTGCCTCTAACTTTACAAGTGCTCCCTCTGATCACTTTAGCTGTTACCGATAACCTGATAACCTCTTTAATCAGAATCTGCAGACCTGATTTATTTTCTGGGCTTTAAAAAGAGCCTCTGCTGCCTATGGGACATTTTAACTTGTTAGGGTGTCACTCACTAGACTGTAAATGACCAGAGGGCAGGGACCATGTGTGTTTTGTCCATCGTTGTACCCCCAGGGTGCAGTGCAGTGCCCAGCACCTGGTAGATACCCAGTGAGCATTGGTGAAGATGTGATGGATCCATCTAGTATTCCAGACTAGAAACTTTGGAATCCTTATCGATGCCTCTATCCCCCTTACTCCCTATACCCAGTCTGGGACCAGTGGGTTTATTTCCTAAAGGGCTTTCACAATTGGCCTCTCCTCTCCATTTGCACTGCTACTGCTTTAATTAAGCCCTTATCCTTGATCTCTTGGATCATTGCAGGTGCTTCCTCATTGGTCTTCCTCTGGCTGGCATTTCACCAGGTCATTGCCATGTGACCCGCAGAGTCATCTTCCTAAAGTGTGAATCTAATGAGATTACTCTCAGGCTCCTCTTCACTTAATCAGAGTTTGCAATCTGGCAGCCTCACACTGGAGTCTGTACAGTGTTCTGAGAAAGTGAGAATCACTGCTGCATTTCATTGATTCTGAGAGACACATTTTTTCACATTTTAGCACCACTGAAATTGGGATGTGCCTTAAAATCAATGGTGTGTCACAGTTTGATGAGTTGCTTTTTTGTTTCCTATTGGTACATAAAATAATGATATGCCTTGTAATCGATGGCATCTTAAGTTTGTAGAGGTATACTCATACTGGCATTTAAAAATACAGAGATTTTACATAAAAGTATGTTCAGCTTCTTTTGAAAAATTACAGTGGGTAATGTTCGGTTGGGATTTTTGGACAACTGCTGCCTCATTTAGATAGACACTCTCTACAATGTCCCATCATCTCCACCCAGGCTGCTTTATTCATTTCTGTTATGTATTCCAGCCCATGTCAGCATTTGAAATTGCAGTCTCTAACTGACAGATAAAAGTATGAATTGTTTGCTGTGATTTATGAGAACAGTCACAGTTGGCACCAGTCTACCTCCTCAGGTTCACATCCCCATCTTCTGCTGTTATACATTCTACCCACCCCAGTCTCAGGAAATATAACTCAAATGTAGTGTGCTCCCAATTTCCCTGGAGTGCCGTTCTCTACCTTGTATGCTCTAGGAAATGTCTCCTGACTTGTCCTGGCAGGGCTCGTATCCTTCTGGGCTGTGGTAGTACATGGCATATCTTTGTACCTGATCTTGGGTGGCCTCAGCCTGTAGTGGCTTGAAGCAGGATTTTGGTTCCTGGCCAGAGATTGAGGCCAGTTATAGATGGTGAAAGCGCTGAATCCCAGCCACTAGACCAGTGGTCAGTGACAAGGCCCTGGCTCTTCGGCTCTGCAGAATTCACACGAAAATGGAAAGTAGTGAAACAAGTCAAGTGTTCATTAGGAGGAAACGGGTACGGTACGTGTGGATAGACACATGGGCAGATTCAGAGGGCGGGTCCCTGAGTTGCGCCCTAGTGGCAGTTTGAGTTATTTTTATGTGATATTTCCTCCAGGTTTCCTTTGGCCAGTCATTTTGATTTGTCTGGTTCTGAGTCCGTATTTGGCATATCTCAGAATCCTCTCCTGTGTGCATGCTCATCTCTTTGCCAAGGTGAACGCTGGTGAAGAGGCTTATGGGAAGTTGACATCACTTACTGTGAGGTGATGTCCCCTCCCTTTTCTACCTCCAAGGAGCCTTTCTGCGCATGTGTAGTCAGGGAGGTCTCCTTGACTTTGAGAAGTAGGAATATGTGGTCTTTTATCTCTTATCTGGGTAGGGCCCAACCTCCTCCATCATTCCGCTTTTATGCAGTTTCTGTCCATTGCAGAGAAACTGTTCAGCCTGGGGCATGTCTGTCTCCTGCCTCATACCTACACCTTCTGTCTTAAAATTATCTGTGGATGGCCCATGTCCCTCGTTACACTATGAATCTGGTAGGGAAATGAATCAGAATGTATTCATTTTTTATATCTGCCCCCTCATAGCTGGAACTTGCTCAGTAAGTATCTGTTAGGTAAAGGATGGATGGGTTGCAATTTTCTCACTGGGGTCTCTGATTATGAGTTTTGTCCACGGATAGCTAAAAGTGAAGTCCAATGGAAGGACAAGTGTATTCCTTGGTGCTCATAGTTTACAGTGG
>NW_011491768.1:10570-11647 GCF_000754665.1 Bison bison bison | reverse complement strand
ACGGCTTCTGGCATTGCTTTAGGAAGACCCTTGGCAGTCACAGTCAGCCCATGCGGACTTTAATGTCTGCAGACCCAAAGGCACTAAGGCACAAAGGGCAGCTCTGAAGTTTTTTAAAAATTTATTTTTAAATTAGTGTACAGTAAAACCGACTTGTACAGTTCTGTGAATTTTAACACTTGGGTAGGTTAGTGTCACACCATAATCAGGATACAGAACATCACCTCCAAAACTCCTTGCTCTTCCTTTGTAGTCACATTCTCCCTTACCCCATAAACCTTGGCAGCCATTAGTCAGCTCTCCATTACTACAGTTTTGTCTTTTTGAGAATGTCATGTAAGTGTACTCAACGTTTTAAGCCTGACTTTTTTCAGCATAATGCCTTTGAGATTCATCCAGGCTGTCTTTATCAGTAGTTTGTTCCTTTTTATTGGTAAGTAATATTCCATTGTATGGCTGTCCTGCAGTTTGTATATCTGTTTACCCACTGAAGGACATTCGGGCTGTTTTAAGTATTTGACCATATGAACTTGAGTACAGGTTTCTATATGAATATAAACTTTCATTCCTTTAGAGTAAATATCCAGGGGGTAGGGTTACTATGTCATATGGCAAGTACATATTCAACTGTATGAGAGACTATCAAACTATTTTGCAGAGTGGCTGCACTATTTTGTATTCCCACCAGCAAAGTATAAGAGTTCTAGTTGCTCCATATCCTAGCCAGTGCTGGGTATTATTAGAGTTTTAAAAAAATCTAATAGGTGTTCAGTGTTAGCTCACTGTGCTTTTGATATGAATTTAAGCTTCCTTGAATCCAGGCTGTAGAAATTGGAGGGAAAAAAATGGTTAACTCACCACCAGTGTGGCAGTACTTCAAACTCTTATCTTCTCAGTATGCCTTCTGCTGTTTACTTTCCAAACTCTTTGTGGTACTTATTTATTGCTGTAATAACAAAATCTAGACGCTTAAAATGCACATTTATGATCTCACAGCTTTTTTGGGTCATGAATCCAGGTGCAGTTTACATGGGCCCTCTATTTCAGGGTCTCTCACAAGCTGCTGCAGTCAAGGTG
>NW_011491768.1:8703-10470 GCF_000754665.1 Bison bison bison | reverse complement strand
ATGCTGGCTTTTGGCCCATGACTTCCCTCAGTCCTGTGCCATGGGGGCCTCTCCAGCACGACAGATTATTTCATCAAAAACACACGAGTTGTGAAGGCAATAGAGAGAGTCTGCTTACAGGACAGAAAGTCACAATCTTTCATAACTTAGTCACAGTAGTAACAGCCCAACATATTTGCCATATTCTGCTGACTAGAAGTCAGTCACTAGGTCAAGCCTTACACTGAAAGGGAGGAGATGACACAAAAGCATGAACACCAGGAGGCAGGGATCATTGGGGGCCATCTTGAAATTTACCACAGTCTTCAAACAGCTGGTCCACGGATTCTGTCCAGGTTTTATAGCTTTATTCTATGGGAGAGACAGGGTAGAGTGTCCTTACTCTGTCTTACTCTTTCATTTGATTTATGAACATTCAAGGTTAATTTAAGGAGTTTTGTTTTTTGAGTCATGCCATCTTGGACAAAGCTAGGGTTCGACTGTTGTTTTTCAGTCACCCAGTCATGTCTGACTCTTTGCAACCCTGTGGACTGCAGCATGCCAGGCCTCCCTGTCCCTCACCATCTCCCGAAGTTTGCCCAAGTTCACGTCCATTGCATTGGTGATGCCATCCAGCCATCTTATCCTGGCAGGGTTAGATTACCAGTGGTTAAATTCTAATATCTACTAATATGCTATTTATTAAGTGACAACCATGGAAAGCTCAACTTTTGTACTCAAGATGGAGCCTTTTCAGTGATGAATTTATAAACTTCAACACATGACAGCTCTTTCAGCCTGTCATTGTGGCTGCTGACCAGGTGACCCCAATAGACAGATGTGGCCAAAACTGGCCTTTATGAATTTCTTTCACCTGATAGTGACTTATAACCCATCTTTGATTTATTTTAATAACTTTCTAATGACTCGCCAAATCTGGCCTCTCTTTTCTCCTACTTAATGTGGTTTTTCAATACCCAGAAATCATCCCTGGAAATAGGCTTGATCCTTTCTCTTTATTAAAATATAAAACTACGTAGTATTCCTTCCCTCTCTTCAAAAGAAGCAGGCTCTTTAAATCAAGGTTCTTCAAATGTTTTTGATCATGAACTTCTCTCAGTGAAAGCTTTCTGAGAATGGATGTCTGATAATTATATTTATTTATATACAGCTAATACTATTGAACTCATATTTTGTGTATATTACCAAAAATGTACATTATGAAAATAGAAAATTCAAAAAGAGTTAGAAAATATGAGTTCTGTTACTTTGCTTTTTATTGTCCAGCAGATCTTTTGGTTTTTGCTGTGGGGCAGGTACCTCAGTTTGGAGACTATTAGGTGCTAGGAAATCCCATGGACAGAGGAGCCTGATGGGCTACAGTCCATGGAGTTGCAAAGAGTCCGACACGACTGACTAAACAACAACAACAAGAGGTGCCAGGAAGCTGGGATTGGATGTGATTGCTTATCACTGGCCCTGAAATGGAGCAGGATCCTGTGGGGCTGTCTGGGGTGCAAATCCTTTCTGTGTCCCCTGTTTCTTGTTTGTAGGAAACAGGCTTCATTCAGCCCCCTTGCTCTTCCCTGAGTCCCAAAGGCGAGCTTTGAACAGTTGCTAATCAAGTGAGGAAATGCAGAAACTGGGGAGGAGCGGTCCAGAAACAGCAGTGCAGGGTCCTGGCTCCTCCTCAGGGGGCGCACAGAATGGTGTCTCTGAGCTCTTCTGCAGGAGCTAAGGCCTCACCCAGGCAGAGGATGGCAGTTTCAGGCCATGCACAAGCATCCT
>NW_011491768.1:5805-7485 GCF_000754665.1 Bison bison bison | reverse complement strand
GCTCTTTCTCTGTGGCCCCTGCCTGTCCTATTAGAGATTTTGTCATACTGTATTGCTTTCATTTATTCATGTAATAAATATTTGTTATGTGCCTGGCAGTGTTTTAGGTTCCTGGTGCTTATATTCCAATACCAGAGGTACTTTTATTTGTAATTTTATTTTGATTTCTTATTTACCTGTGTGTTTGCCTCACCTAATCATATCCATTTTGTTTACCATTTATGTCCTTGTCCTTTTAACACAGTGCCTGCCAAATAGAGGGAGAGCAATAAAAATGTGTTGAATTGCATAGAAAAGCACAGTGCATCTTAGTTCAGAATGATTTGATATTTCTATGGCCTTTTCCAAGGAGGAAACTGATCTCTCACCTTTCCATTGGCTGTTTTCATATGACACTGTGCCCACTGAGAGATAAATTGACCCACCTTGCCTGTTGGGGGTATAAGTCTGTTATTGGGTGAGTTAACGTTATTTTGCCCATTATATTTTCTTTTTTCAGGCTGGGGGAATACATCCCTGCCTAGCTGGAGGAAAGGAGGAGAGCATCCGAAGAGGCTGGCAGCTTCATTTTGAAAACACACAGGTGCTGACTGAAGCAGTATAGTGTAATTGATCTCCGATGGCCTTGGCCTGCAGTGACTTGGAGTGGGGCTTGGGTTCCCAGCCAGAGATTGAGGCCCGGTAGCGGTGCTGAGAGCACCAAATCCTAGCCGCTAGACCAGTGGTCAGTGACAAAGGCCTGGCCCTTCAGCTTTGCAGAAATGAATTCCTACAAAGAAGGTAGTGAAACAAGTAAAGTATTTAACAGGAAAAAGAGTACAGTATGTGTGGATAGATACACAAGTGGACTCAGAGTTACTGAGTCGCACCCTCGTGACAGTTTGAATTATTTTTATGGGACATTTCTTCCAGATTTCCTTTGGCCAGTCATTTCGATTTGCTTGGTTCACAGTCCGTATTTGGTAAATCTCAGGATCCTCCCATGTGTGTGCAGGTATCTTTTAGCCAAGATGGATTCTACTGAAAAGGCGTCTGGGTAGAGCATTCCTTGGCATCACTCCCCCTTTGACTTCCCAGAAGCCTTTCTGCACATGTGTGGTTGGGGAGGTCTCCTCACTTTGAGAATGAGAAATATGTGGTCTGGGCAGGGCCCGGCCTTCTCCCCTAATTGTCTTGCTGTTCTTGTCTTGGAGTTTTAGTCCACAGGGAATGAATCTCAAATCATTTTACCCTGGAGGGGGGCCCATCTACCTCCTGCCACATAATGATTGTAAGTAGAAGTTCTAGAGTCAAAGTGCCCAAGTTGAAATCCCTGCTCTGCCACTCATTTGCTGTTGGACTTTAGGCTCCAGTTTCTAATGCATAAGTAGGAATAATAATAGTATATACTTCATAGGATAGTGTGTAGATTAAGTAAGATTAACACCTTTAAAATCAACAAATGCCTAGAACGTGGTAAGTGATCAATAAATGTTATCATTGTGATTTGTTCCCATATGTCAGTGCTGGTTCATTTAACAATTTGAGGCTGGCTACAGGAGTCTTTGTGGTGCTCAAAGTAACATTTCAGTGTTCTTCATACAGTGGAAAAATATGGTAAAGGTCTTCATTGTTAACAAACTCTAAATTTTAGACAAATCATGTAAAGTTCACAGCCAGTCCAATTCATGGTCCAGAGAC
>NW_011491768.1:4283-5705 GCF_000754665.1 Bison bison bison | reverse complement strand
ACTGGCTATTAAAACAACCACCTAAATCATAAGTTCTTTCCTTCCTTTCTTTCTATTATTAAATATTTAGTGAGTACTCTAGGGGCAGAAAAATTTTCTCTTGCCCTTCTAGGTTCTTTGGCTAGTATAATAGTTATATTTATATAAGGCAGGTTAATAGGAGAAAAACAAATTTAATTATGTATATACAGAAACCCTATAAACATATGAAGACTCAAAAGATAGGGAAGATCCCCTGGAGGAGGAAATAGCAACCCACTCCACTATTCTTGCTTGGGAAATCCCATGGACAGAGGAGCCTGGCGGGCTACAGTCCAGGGGGTCACAAAGAGTCGGACACAACTGAGTGACTGAGCACACGTGCATGTACTCAATTGGAATTTATATAACGTCCTGAGCTAAGGAAAGGGGTGGGAGTCTGGGGATACAGAGAAAAGGAAGGACATTCACAGGAAGGCAGAGGAGAGATTTGGAAAACAAGGGTTGCCCTGTTACGCAAATAAGTTTCTTAGGTAAAAAGGTATCTCTGGTAATAGTTCTCTTCCTGGTACAAGGCCCCTTTCCAATGTAAATTTAGGCAGTTGAGGGGGAGGTAAAGAGCTTTTCCTGAATCTGCTGGATTTTTGATTGCCTTTAGCTCAAAATTATTCCTATGCCAAAATGGCATATTTTGGGTAGCAAAACCTGCTCCCCTTCAAATGCTCTTATGCATTTGGAGGCAGAGATGCCAAGAGGAATGAAATGGATCCTTTTCCTTGAGGATTTCACATGTAAAAGGACAAATTACAGCACACTTTGGGAAGTTCTATAATTGGACACACACATGGCTTGGAGAGCCAGAAGACAGAATGACTAACTCCACTTTGGTGATTTAGGAAAGGCTTCACACAGAGGAGGTGACATTTGAACAACTGTAGCTAGACATAGGCATCATTTAATCACGTGGCTTGAATAGGCATTTGGCTGGAAACCCAGCCGTATAGTGACATTGTCCATTATTTTGGGGGAGCCTGGGTAACTGTATTATCATTTATAGTACTTATAGCAGCCTTACCAGTTTCTAGTCCTGGAGCCTCTGCCATGGAGACCTATATGGTTGAATAACCTCATAATGAGGCCCTCTGGTAATATTTAATATGCTAATAGGAGTTCTGAAGCCCAGAACTGCCTTTCCAGTTATTTTTTTAACGTGACTCCATTAGATTAAATAGTAAGCTAGGTAACCACTTTACTGGATCTCCTGCGGCTCTCAATTGCAGAAAGGAATTGGCTAAAGAGCAGCTTTGGGTGGGGTTATGAAATGCTTATGACTGGAGACCTTTAAATCCTAGCTCAGGATGACTTAGCAGCAGCAGCAGCAGGATGCCTAAGGCCAGTAAGCTCAAAAACACATGTGGTATGTAACCAGCTGGGAAGAGTTTG
>NW_011491768.1:0-881 GCF_000754665.1 Bison bison bison | reverse complement strand
ATTAGATGTGCTCATCTCTCACACTGGGGACTGGGGTTTGTTGCCAGTTGATGACTGTGGGTTCTGAATTTGGGGTTCTTGGGGCCAGAGCTGGAGTACAGATTTCTCACAGAAGTCAGCATCTCTAGGAAAAGCTGAGTTTCTTGCATGGGAAACCATGCAGTTCACATCTAGAATGCCAGAGGTGGAGCAGAATCAAGGTCATGGTGGCTGAGGAAGGTGTGGGCCTTCAGTAGAGATGTGCTTAGAAAGAAAACCAAGAATAAGTAAGAACAACTCAGGGAGCCTGGGCTAGTACTTGAAGGGTGCTTGAAGGCCAAGGTTGGATTGGCTCCAAGGGCCATCGTTTGTTCTTTCCTTGTATTTTTGCATTGGGAAATGAATAGTGATTAAATGAAAGGAACTGAACCATGTCAAACAGTCTCGCCCTCCAGTTCTCCCGGCTCCCTCTACTCCTCCCCCGTCCCCCACAGTAGCAGAAACCTTTTAGCAGAAACCTCAGAAGACTTTTCCTTTGGCAGATTATGAGTGAGTGCCAATGATGAGTCACTATTTTATGTTTATGCTTTAGAATCATCCTTGGTGTGTATTGGTAGGGGCAGCAGCACTGAGCAAGTTTCAAGCTGTTTTTGCCAAGATCCACCTTTTTGGTGGTTTTTATCACTGACCATGGTATCCTCAGGTCTTGGTGAAGGCTGCAGAGACTCCCCGCCTCTTGAGCCAGAGAACCCCTTTCAGGCCCTAGGGCATCGTTTCTTCAGACTCCTTTAGCACACTAAGTACTTATCTCCCGCTGACAGAGGGCAGGGAATGGAAGGAGCTTAGATTGTCCCACATAATGGAAAATTCCAAGATCATTTTTATCTGCTTTATACCACCCA
>NW_011491767.1:19709-21110 GCF_000754665.1 Bison bison bison | reverse complement strand
TTTCCAATGAGTCAACTCTTCACATGAGGTGGCCAAAGTACTGGAGTTTCAGCTTTAGCACCATTCCTTCCAAAGAAATCCCAGGGCTGATCTCCTTCAGAATGGACTAGCTGGATCTCCTTGCAGTCCAAGGGCCTCTCAAGAGTCTTCTCCAACACCACAGTTCAAAAGCATCAATGCTTCGGCACTCAGCCTTCTTCACAGACCAACTCTCACATCCATACATGACCACAGGAAAAACCATAGCCTTGACTAGATGAACCTTTGTTTGCAAAGTAATGTCTCTGCTTCTGAATATGCTCTCTAGGTTGGTCATAACTTTCCTTCAAAGCAGTAAGGGTCTTTTAATTTCATGGCTGCAGTTACCATCTGCAGTGATTTTGGAGCCCAGAAAAATAAATCTGACACTGTTTCCTCATCTATTTTCAATGAAGTGATGGGACCAGATACCATGATCTTCGTTTTCTGAATGTTGAGCTTTAAGCCAACTTTTTCACTCTCCTCTTTCACTTTCATCAAGAGGCTTTTTAGTTCCTCTTCACTTTCTGCCATAAGGGTGGTGTCCTCTGCATATCTGAGGTTATTGATATTTGTCCGGGCAATCTTGATTCCAGCTTGTGTTTCTTCCAGTCCAGTGTTTCTCATGAGGTACCCTGCATATAAGTTAAATAAACAGGGTGACGATATACAGCCTTGACGAACTCCTTTTCCTATTTGGAACCAGTCTGTTGTTCCATGTCCAGTTCTAACTGTTGCTTCCTGACCTGCATACAAATTTCTCAAGAGGCAGATCAGGTGGTCTGGTATTCCCATCTCTTGAAGAAGTTTCCACAGTTGATTGTGATCCACACAGTCAAAGGCTTTGGCATAGTCAATAAAGCAGAAATAGATGTTTTTCTGGAACTCTCTTGCTTTTTCCATGATCCACTGGATGTTGGCAAATTGATCTCTGGTTCCTCTGCCTTTTCTAAAACCAGTTTGAACATCAGAAAGTTCATGGTTCACATATTGCTGAAGCCTGGCTTGGAGAATTTTGAGCATTACTCTACTAGCGTGTGAGATGAGTGCAATTGTGTGGTAGTGTGAGCATTCTTTGGCACTGTGTTTCTTTGGGATTGGAATGAAAACTGACCTTTTCCAGTCCTGTGGCCACTGTTGAGTTTTCCAAATTTGCTGGCATATGGAGGGCAGCACTTTCACAGCATCATCTTTCAGGATTTGGAATAGCTCAACTGGAATTCTATCACCTCCACTAGCTTTGTTCATACTGATGCTTTCTAAGGCCTACTTGACTTCACATTCCAGGATGTCTGGCTCTAGGTCAGTGATCACACCATCGTGATTATCTGGGTCGTGAAGCTCTTTTTTGTACAGTTCTTCTGTGTATTCTTGCCATCTCTT
>NW_011491767.1:16383-18930 GCF_000754665.1 Bison bison bison | reverse complement strand
TTTTCTCCTTTGCTTTTCGCTTCTCTTTTTCACAGCTATTTGTAAGCCTCCCCAGACAGCCATTTTGCTTTTTTGCATTTCTTTTCCATGGGGATGGTCTTGATCCCTGTCTCCTGTACAATGTCATGAACCTCATTCCATAGTTCATCAGGCACTCTATCTATCAGATCTAGGCCCTTAAATCTATTTCTCACTTCCACTGTATAATCATAAGGGATTTGATTTAGGTCATACCTGAATGGTCTAGTGTTTTTCCCTACTTTCTTCAATTTAAGTCTGAATTTGGCAATAAGGAGTTCATGGTCTGAGCCACAGTCAGCTCCTGGTCTTGTTTTTGCTGACTGTATAGAGCTTCTCCGTCTTTGGCTGCAAAAAATATAATCAATCTGATTTTGGTGTTGACCATCTGGTGATGTCCATGTGTAGAGTCTTCTCTTGTGTTGTTGGAAGAGGGTGTTTGTTATGACCAGTGTATTTTCTTGGCAAAACTGTATTAGTCTTTGCCCTGCTTCATTCTGTATTCCGAGGCCAAATTTGCCTGTTACTCCAGGTGTTTCTTGACTTCCTACTTTTTCATTCCAGTCCCCTGTAATGAAAAGGACATCTTTTTGGGGTGTTAGTTCTAAAAGGTCTTGTAGGTCTTCAAAGAACCGTTCAACGTCAGATTCTTCAGTGTTACTGGTTGGGGCATAGACTTGGATTACTATGATATTGAATGGTTGCCTTGGAAATGAACAGAGATCATTCTGTCGTTTTTGAGATTGCATCCAAGTACTGCATTTCAAACTCCTTTGTTGACCATGATGGCTACTCCATTTCTTCTGAGGGATTCCTGCCCGCAGTAGTAGATATAATGGTCATCTGAGTTAAATTCACCCATTCCAGTCCATTTGAGTTCGCTGATTCCTAGAATGTCGACATTCCGTCCTGCCATCTCCTGTTTGACCACTTCCAATTTGCCTTGATTCATGGACCTGACATTCCAAGTTCCTATGCAATACTGCTCTTTTCAGCATCGGACCTTGCTTCTATCACCAGTCACCTCCACAGCTGGGTATTCTTTTTGCTTTGGCTCCATCCCTTCATTCTTTCTGGAGTTATTTCTCCACTGATCTGCAGTAGCATATAGGGCACCTAGTGAGCTGGGGAGTTTCTCTTTCAGTATCCTATCATTTTGCCTTTTCATACTGTTCATGGGGTTCTGAAGGCAAGAATACTGAAGTGGTTTGCCATTCCCTTCTCCAGTGGACCACATTCTGTCAGATCTCTCCACCATGACCAGCCCATCTTGGGTTGTCCCACGGGCATGGCTTAGTTTCATTGAGTTAGACAAGGCTGTGGTCCTAGTGTGATTAGATTGACTAGTTTTCTGTGAGTATGGTTTCAGTGTGTTTGCCCTCTGACACCCTCTTGCAACACGGACCATCTTTCTTGGGTTTCTCTTACCTTGGGCGTGGAGTATCTCTTCACGGCTGCTCCAGCAGAGCGTAGCCATTGCTCCTTAGCTTGGACGAGGGGTATCTCCTCACCGTCGCCCTTCCTGACCTTCAACATGGCATAGCTCCTCTAGGCCCTCCTGTGCCCGTGCAGCAATCCAGGTCCTCTTTCCAAAGAGTAACAGCTTGTGCTGCCTCCTGGGTTCAGATCAGCACCTCAGGAATCAGGTAATCATTGTAGCCCCCACACCCATTCCTCCTGGCCCATGGAGTAGGACTTCATCCCCGTTATCATCTTCATGTCCAGTGGGGAGCATGACACAACCTAGATTCTACATCAGGTGAATTTTCCACTATCAGTCTTTAAGCCCTGGAAATCCATCATGTAAAATGGAGCTGCCAGTTGGCCTTTGCAGAGGGCAAAGGGAAGACATCTGACCCTGGAAATTTTACATTCTCCGTCAGTCTGAGGTTGACCATCTGTAAAACAGGACTATGGCTGCCTACTCTAGACTTGTTAGAAGAAAAGGAGAAAACCTCAAAGAACAGCTCATATACAACGGGACTTTGAGATGTATTACTCCTGGCCTACCCTGCACCGGAGAAGGCAATGGCACCCCACTCCAGTACTCTTGCCTGGAAAATCCCATGGACAGAGGAATCTGGTAGGCTTCAGTCCATGGGGTTGCTAGGAGTCAGACACGACTGAGCGACTTCCCTTTCACTTTTCACTTTCATGCATTGGAGAAGGAAATGGCAACCCACTCCAGTGTTCTTGCCTGGAGAATCCCAGGGACAGGGGAGCCTGGTGGGCTGCCGTCTCTGGGGTTGCACAGAGTCCAACACGACTGAAGCGACTTAGCAGCAGCAGCAGCAACAGCACCCTGCACCTCGTGCATGCATGCTAAGCTGCTTCAGTTGTGTCTGACTCTGTGTGACCCCATGGACTGCAGACCATCAGGCTCCTTTGTCCATGGGATTCTCCAGGCAAGAATACTGGGTGGGTTGCCATTTCCTTCTCCAGGGGATTTTCCCCAACCATGGATCAAACCTGAGTTTCCTATGTCTACCTGCAGTGGGAGGTGGGTTCTATACCACTAGTGCCATCTGG
>NW_011491767.1:9722-16253 GCF_000754665.1 Bison bison bison | reverse complement strand
TCTTTTTCTTACTACTCAGCCAAAATATGAATGGTGGAGGTGGTAATCAGCAAGAAGTTAGGGATGAACCCAACTGAGAGTGGAGTACATAGGAAGTGAAGATTGCGGAGGTGAAGGATGCAGGCAAGCATTGGGCTCTCCCTGGGTGCTTGGCCCTATGCCCATCCTCTAACGACCCAGGGAAGATTCTTACCCAATAGCGTTCCTGGTTCTCAGCTGCAGACAGTGGTGACGTGGGGGCTACCAGGGAGGTCCCTAGGTGAAGCACTCTGCCCTGCTCAGCTCCTGCTCCACTGAAGGCCACCATAGCTGCCCTTGCATTGCCTTCTTCCTGCTCTTTGCTTCTGGATATATGAATAGGTCCCCCTGTGGAACCTTCCAGACTTGATTCTTAAAGCACTTCCACATGCAAATGATACTCCATTTTCCCCAATCCTCAAAAGTTGTCCTGCACACTAGGGAAGGGGACTCCGAGATAAAGAAGGAAATGTCTTTCTCTCAGAGGTATGTCATCTCCACATATTTACCTGACATATTGTGCCTTTATAAGTAATGATATTATACATTTCCTACACACAGCCTGATGATACACACACACAGACACACACACACACATACACGTAGATATGCTGGCAATTCGTTTTAATTCTAATTCATCTCCTCATGAAACTGAACATAATGAATTCTTTTCTTAGGTAATGAATGCATGTGCACATGTCTGTGCAGTATTATATTCATCAGTAGGGGCTTTTGAGGGAGTACCCCTTGAGCCTGTTATATCACAGGAGAGCAAAATGACCATTTCTCTAGCCCATAGTCTAAAAGGGAGGCTGCTCCCTTGTCCTCCAGAGAGGGCAAGGGACAGAACCTCACCCCAAGTTCCCACGTATCTGGACAGGGGACAGAAGCTATAAGAGGAGGAGCTTATAGCTGTGAAATGGGACTCATCTCTAACCCAGAGCTGTCCTGAGGGGTGAATGAGAAAGCCTGGGGCTAAGGCAGGGACTGTGTAAAGTCATTTCTCACACTTCTCCTTAATGATATGGTAGATATGATTAGAAAGGATGCAAATGACTCTGATATGGCTGGAGTTCAAACTTCTAGACAGAATAACTTCTAGTCTCTTGGGAGACTCAGAAGTGCCTAAGAGTTGCCCAACATCATGCCTCTGAGCAGACCTTAATCCAGTCCCCTCACTGGGAAGACAGGCTTGCCTTTAACTCACCTGGTAATTTCAGTGAGAGATGGCAACAGGGCAGCAAGCTGTGGTGTTGACTAACTGCTGCTCCTGGACTGCTCCTTATATTAATATACTGATAGGAAAATTTTGGACCTACCAGTTGGATCCAGGGATACCCTCAGGAGAACAGCTTTGGTGAAAGAATAGCAAAAGGGGAGAGACAGAGGCTTGATCTGACTGGTTTACGTGGGACACCAATAAAGTTCGTGACACCGAACTTGCTCTGACCACAGAGGCTGCAGGCACCCTCTCAAATAGCTGAAGGTGCCCCACCTTAGGCACCTTCTCGAGTGGGTCTTAGAAGCCCAGGCGGTAAGTGGTCTCAGAGAGCCCCCACGCTCCATTCAGTCATCCTGAAGGAAGAACAGAGAAGAAAAGGAGAGAAAGGGAAGCAAGAACAACACGGGGAGACCAAGCCTGATGAGCAAGGCCCGTAGCTTTATTTTCAAAGGGAGCTTATATACCTTAAGTTGTGCATAGAGGATAATAGGAGGTGTAAAGTCATGCAAAGTCAGCAGTCCTTGATCCTTATCGAGACCAGGCTTTCTTTCCTGCAAACGTATTGTATACAAATGCTTTAGGTGATTTACATCATCTTCTGGCCAGGAGGCCTATTAACATTTTATGACTCTTTGTTCTGATAAAGGTTAGTTAACCAGAAAATTTATTTTTTCTAAGAGTAATTATTTCAAAGTTTGGCACCATCCTTCGAAAGTGTTAGATAAAGTTGCATTCCTATAGGGCAAAGGTGCAGTGGGCTTACAACAAGGAAAGAATTTATTACCTTAAGGGTCTAAAGTTGTTAACACCAAGGCCACTACTTATTTTTTCTATATACCAACTATATTAATTAATATACTCCCCAGGACCCAATACAGGGGATATGGAAACTTGGCAGCAAGCATTGGCTCAACAATGAAATCCTCCACCAGATCTATTCTAATAATTTCTAACTCCCCAAGAGGCTCTATACTATTTGAATATCTTAGGCTTCCCGTGCCTCTCGCGGTTGGGAGGCTGTAAACAATCATATGCGTAGCTATAGGAGTCCAGATAAACCTGTCAGGGAAGTTAGAGAGCCATCTGAGGGGTTTGGATTGAAACACTCCTCTTATGCCCAGGAGGCTAATTAACTGGAGCTTTAAGTTGATTTCCTTCAGAGAAAGGTGGTCGGGGATAGCCCCCCGTTAATGTCAGAGGAGTTGGTGAAAGTCGTAAAATAGTAAAACAGACAGATTCTGGTTTTGGGGTAGATGCTCAAGCAGATCCAGGGGGCCCCTCGAGTCCTGACTCGCCTTTGCATATCAGGCCTCTCCGCATGACCTTTGTCATGGGTGTGAACTCCCGTGCTGACTCCCGGTGTGGACCTGTCTCCCATTCAACACTGCAGGAGGTATCAGATCATGCAACATCCAGCCATGTCACACCAGAATTTCCAATATCTGCTGCCTCCATGCGGGACAAAAAACTAAAAAGTACTACCATTTTACTGAAATACAACGCTCCATTCTTTCATGCAGTAATAACTCAATATTTATTTGGCTCACAATTTGTACTATTCCATTTGAGATATCTCTTAACTCAGCAATAGAAATAAGAGGTTATGAAGGAAAATAAGTGTATGGGCAAATTTAAGCATAAAAAATGAGATGGGATGGCTCCTTCACATTAATTTTTAATCTTGCTCAAGTTTCAGGTCCCCATTCAGCCACAAGCCTCTCTTTGTCTTCGTATCTTCTGTGGTTTCCTTTTCTCTCTTTCATGATGAGATCTCATTTTCTGTAGATAAATATACAAACATATATATATATATATATATATATACATGCACAAATACGTATATATGTACATAAGCAAACTTTCAGGAAGATACAATGATGATAAAAAACAAAAGGGTTATCTTAGGGTGTTATGTTGTGGAACAATTATTTTTCTCTTTCACATATACTGTGTATTATACACTGAAATGAACCTCATGCAGATTGTATCATGATAAAAACATCTGAACACCCAATTGTCCATTAACACAGGGAGAAATTTCATTAAACTCCTAAAAATGATTCAAGCCTGCTCAAAACAACTAGTAGCTTCCTATGTACTAAAAATGAAATGTTCAGGGTAAAAATAACTGAAATAAACAAGGAAAACAATTTACCTTCAAGTTCCCATTAATTACTCCTACACTCATCCCAGCTCCCTCCTATGTCCACGCAAACCCAGCACTCACTTCTGAGACCATTGAAGGTGATTCCAAACTGGATGGAGAAAGCCCGCACTGTTACCTGCTACTCAGGGGAGAGGATGACCATGAAGGTGGCTGACACAAGGATGGAGAATGCAGACGCTGAGCTTCACTGGGGCTGGCTTCCCTTATAAACAGCTCATCATTCACTATACAAAAACTGGAGGAAAAATGCACATGTGGACAATTTATGGATGGACCAACTGCACCCCAACCCTGACTTCTGCCACTAACACTCAGCAACTAGATCCCTTCTATACCCTTCTGTGTCTGTCCCCAGGCTCCTTGATTGGTTCCTCTGCCTCTCGCACAGAGCTCACCTTCAGAGAGATTGTCTACCAGCTTCACTCAATGGATGGTCTGTTCCCCAACCCAGGGACAACTTCACATTTACCTTGAACAGTAACTCAGTACGTTACAGTACAGCGGTGTACAGTCTGATCCCCATTTTCAGAAGACAGAGTCACAGACAGATGATGAGACTTGACCAAGATCACACAGAGAGTGAGCACTGGGTCAAGGAGAGAACCCATGTGTCAAGGAGAGAGCCCATGCTCTTCCTAACCACTAGGCTAGACTGGTCCTTGGATCTCCCTGCTGGCTTTCCACAATACTGAGTCAGCCTAAGATCTGCCTCCACATGCCCAGGGCCCTGAGCCCAGGCTGGATGGGCCATCCCACCCACAACATGGCTCTCACCTGGAAGAGCTGGTGGGAGTAGTGGTGAAGGTCCGGGTGAAGGCACAGACACAGCCCTGAGTAATTCCTTCCACTTCAACAACACACAACAAACAATAAGCAAGAGTACCCCTAAGAACCTGACGTGTTTACAGGCTCCCACGTCATTCCCCAGTCAGGGTCTGACTTGACACTCATGCTGAGGGGATAGCTGTTCACATGGGGAGTTGCATGTCAGGAATGGGGAGGGCAACTGTAGGAGATGTCTGCTCCCAGTGACATGTCCCCATGACAACCACTTCACAAGTTCATGGGATGCATTTTTCTCAGGTGCTGAAGAGATGGATATTATGAGGAAACTGTGAGGTTAAGTAGTAGCCCAGGTTCTCAGTGTAAGGATCTGGTATGGGAGCCACCAAACTCCACAGCCTGTGTCCCTAGTGCCCAGGGTGGGCAGGGCAGACATGGACACAGTTCAGACCTGGGTTGTCTGTGGGAAGACTGAGGGCTGGGGAGGGGAGGGCAGGGGAGGGAATCTGGAAAGAAGAGTTCTGGTGGGAGGGAGCCTGACCAAGTGAGAGAGCAGTGCGGCATCTGGGGGGAGCAGGCTACACACACTCACCTTCCTTGAACACCCCACTGACAGAGAAGCAGAACATTGTTTCCTGATAAGGAAGAGACCAGGTACTCAGTCACCCCTCATCCTCTTTCCCACCTGCGCCTTTCTGCCCCTCACCACCAAGCGAGGAGCAGGTGCTCACCGTGTGGAAACACATGTCCACTTCAAAGGAGCTGAAGTCATGCTGAGTTTTGGGTAATGCACAGAGGGCATGCACAATGTCATGTTTTGTGTGTTTCATCATCTGGACACGTGGGTCTGTGGGGGAGGGGAAGAAAGCAAAGGTCATGTCTGCCATGCCATGGACCCTATGACTGGCCCCCTTACCACCCTTTCCGGCCCAATCTTCACACCACACACTCACTGGGGTCCTTGAGTGTCTTCATATTCCTGTTGTCCAAGAAGTACACACACATGCTGCTTCTAGGAGACACAGAGGAACAGTGGGTGGTGGTCTGGCCAGCATAGGTGTCAGCAGGAGCTGGCCTGCATCTGCTGGGGAACCACATGTCCTGGGGGAGGAGTCTACACTGTGATACTCACAAGCCTGAGTCCTTGGAGTGGAATGGAATGGTCAGGAAGAAGCAGGCCTCCTCATGATAAAAGCCCAGCAGTTCCTAGGGATCTCCATAGTCATGGATCAAGTAATAGCTGAGGGAAGAAGTGAGGCGAGTCTCTCTCTGTGGTCTGAAGCGCAAAGAAGACTTGAAAATTCCCATGAGCAGACTTGAGCTTGGGTGGCCTCCCCTGTCCTGGCCCTCCCCTTGTTCAGATTCCCAGCGGTACTTACTGCTGCAGGAATTGCAGGATTTGACTGTTCACCTGATCAGATCCAAAGAAACTTCCCTAGAATTAAAACAGTTCTCAGGACAAGGGCTGACACACACTCTTGTACCACCTAGAACCCTGCTGGATCCTCTGTGCTCACCTTGTACATTGGTAAGCACTTGGGGGCTTCCACAGCACATTTAGAACCTGAGAGTGTCTCCTGGCCATCCTAGGGGAGGGAAGAGGAAGTCAGCAGTGCAGTCCAGGATGTGGTGCTGGATGGTCAGGGAAAAGGATGGGCCCAGGATGGGTTGGGGATCAGAGGTCAGGGAAGAAAGTGTCCCTGGAAATGTCAGTGGTAGGACTACATTTTCAGTCACCTCCATGGTTTACCTGAAGCCTGTGGCACACATGGCTAAAGAAGATCCAGAGCCTTTTCAGGTTCCCACAGAGAATGGTACGCCCCCCTCCCCCAGGACATTTAAGGGTCAAGTTCAAAAATGGAACTTGAATGGGTCCTAATAGATTTCAGAGTAGTTTATGGGCACTGTCAGTGCTCTTTAGAGGAGTCTGTGATCAAGGAATGCACTTACCAAGCTTTTTAACCTGGGGAACAATTCCAGGATGGTGCTGTCAAAATTAAGACAAAAGAGAAAAGTCTGTGAAACTGTGGACATGACCTTCCTCATTGGAGCAAGTCACTTACATCATCACAGCCCTGTGTGCCCCCCCACAGAGCCCAGTATCCTACCATTCCAGGGCTCTTAGGTCATCTCACCCATGTCACAAATCCATGGACTGACTCAGAGAGAGACTGTTTATTCCATTCCTTCCTACCACCCTCTCTTTCATCTCCTTCCATGGGTAACTCCCAGCCAGACTGTTCCGACTCCCTTCTTTGGTTCCACAAGGGCCAGCACTTCAAATCCAGTCTGCAGGCCTTCTTCCCCTCCCTCCCTCCCTCCCTTCCTTCCTTCAGGACCC
>NW_011491767.1:7979-9622 GCF_000754665.1 Bison bison bison | reverse complement strand
TCAGCAGTGCAGTCCAGGATGTGGTGCTGGATGGTCAGGGAAAAGGATGGGCCCAGGATGGGCTGGGGGTAGGGAAGAAAGTATCCCTGGAAATGCTGGAGGCAGGACTACATGTTCTGTCATCACCATGGGTCCCCGAAGCCTGTGGAGAACATGGCTGAAGATCCAGAGCCTTTTCAGGTGCCCACAGAGAATGGTACATCCCCCTCCCCCAGGACATTTAAGGGTCAGGCTAAAAAACGGAACTTGGACAGGTCCTAACGGGTTTCCGAGTAGTTTGAGGGCACTGTCAGCTAGTCAGAGGCGTCTGATCAAGGAATGCACTTACCAAGCTTAGTATCCTGGGGAACAACTCCAGGAGGGTGCTGCCAAAATCAAGACAAAAGAAAAATGTCAGTGAAACTATGGACGCGACCCTCCTCATGGGAGCAAGTCACTTACAGTAATCACAGCACCCTCACACCTCAGTATCCTAGCATTCAAGGGCCCTGGTCACCACTCTATGGATGGACCAAGAGGGAGACTGTCCCCTCCACCCCTTCCTTGAACCTCCTCCTCCATTTCCTTTCCTCTGCATAGCTCCCAGCCAGACTGTTCTGACTCCCTTCTGCAGTGCCACAGGGACCGGCACTTCAAATCCAGTCTGCAGGCCTTACTCCCCTCCATCCCTTCCTTCCTTCCTCCAGGGCCCAGTGAAGGCTGTAGAGAAAAGAAGATATGGGAGGATGGGAGCCCGGGGCTTTGCTACCTCACTTAGGAGTCCAGCATGCTGTCAAGTCAGGACACACCTCAGGGATGACCAGGTGCTATGGCAGGGAGGTGATTGAGGTGGGACTCAGGAGGTAGGGAGGGGAATAAAGACAGAAAGGGAGTGGAGGGAGGAGGGGAGAGATGGGAGAGACATAGGCGTGTAGGGACAAGGCAGAGGAAGACCTCATATTGGTTGACTTATCACGGAAGGTGGTGCACACAGCACTTCTGTCTGCACACATCCCTTCTGGTTCCAGCTGATGACCCTTGTCCATCTCTCCTGCAATCTTCACCTAGAATTATAGGGAACACCCACATGGACCAAATGGCTCTGCACCCACACCCTTCCTTTCCCTACAAATCCACTTTCCTTTGTCTGTCATCACCCATAAGGCCTCCCACATTCCTTTCAAAGGAGGATCTGGGTGCCCCACCTCACCTCAGTGTTGGAGAGATTCAAGTTCTCGGTGTTGGAAGCAATCTCCATAATGGTGGACAGGCCATGCATCAAGTAGGGTTTCTTGTTGCTCAAGTACAAAGATGAAAGCTATGAGGAAAGAGAGTGAGGACCCCAAAGAGAATACCTGAGACATCTGCCTCTTCTACGCAATGTCCCCCTCCCTCACCATTGGACCCAACATTGGGCCTAGGTCCTCACCATGGGCCTGATCCCTGGATAGACGTGCAGGGAAGCAGCCATGCTCTTTCTACGGTTCCATGTCATTCCAATATCACATGTTATCAAGTCTCCAGGAAACTATAAGGAGGGAAACACAGGCTGAGAGGGTCCCAGCTGGAACACCTCCAGCACCAAGCCCTCCCCATGATACCATCTCTGAGTGCTCTACTCAGACAGACCCTCTACCCTCACCTGCCCTGCAGTCACTACTGTA
>NW_011491767.1:5802-7879 GCF_000754665.1 Bison bison bison | reverse complement strand
ACGCGACCCTCCTCATGGGAGCAAGTCACTTACAGTAATCACAGCACCCTCACACCTCAGTATCCTAGCATTCAAGGGCCCTGGTCACCACTCTATGGATGGACCAAGAGGGAGACTGTCCCCTCCACCCCTTCCTTGAACCTCCTCCTCCATTTCCTTTCCTCTGCATAGCTCCCAGCCAAACTGTTCTGACTCCCTTCTGCAGTGCCACAGGGACCGGCACTTCAAATCCAGTCTGCAGGCCTTACTCCCCTCCATCCCTTCCTTCCTTCCTCCAGGGCCCAGTGAAGGCTGTAGAGAAAAGAAGATATGGGAGGATGGGAGCCCGGGGCTTTGCTACCTCACTTGGGAGTCCAGCATGCTGTCAAGTCAGGACACACTTCAGGGATGACCAGGTGCTATGGCAGGGAGGTGACTGAGGTGGGTCTCAGGAGGTAGGGAGGGGAATAAAGACAGAAAGGGAGTGGAGGGAGGAGGGGAGAGATGAGAGAGACATAGGCGTGTAGGGACAAGGCAGAGGAAGACCTCATGTTGGTTGACTTATCACGGAAGTTGGTGCACACAGCGCTTCTGTCTGCACACATCCCTTCTGGTTCCAGCTGATGACCCTTGTCCATCTCCCCTGCAATCTTCACCTAGAATTATAGGGAACACTCACATGGACCAAATGGCTCTGCACCCACACCCTTCCTTTCCCTACAAATCCACTTTCCTTTGTCTGTCACCACCCATAAGGCCTCCCACATTCCTTTCAAAGGAGGATCTGGGTGCCCCACCTCACCTCAGTGTTGGAGAGATTCAAGTTCTCGATGGTGGAAGAAATCTCCATAATAGTGGACAGGCCATGCACTAAGTACGGTTTCTTGTTGCTCAAGTACAAAGATGAAAGCTATGAGGAAAGAGAGTGAGGACTCCAAAGGGAATACCTGAGACATCTGCCTCTTCTACCCAATGTCCCCCTCCCTCACCATTGGACCCAACATTGGGCCTAGGTCCTCACCATGGGCCTGATCCCTGGATAGACGTGCAGGGAAGCAGCCATGCTCTTTCTACGGTTCCATGTCATTCCAATACCACGTGTTATCAAGTCTCCAGGAAACTATAAGGAGGGAAACACAGGCTGAGAGGGTCCCAGCTGGAACACCTCCAGCACCAAGCCCAAGCCCTCCCCATGATACCATCTCTGAGTGCTCTACTCAGACAGACCCTCTACCCTCACCTGCCCTGCAGTCACTACTGTAGCCATACCAGGGCCAAAGCGGAGTCTCTGGATGTCAAGAGCTTGCTGGCAGGCATCGTATGGTTTGTTCATGGTGAGCTGCAGAGTTAGGGATGGGGTCCAGCGAGCCTGAGTCTGAGGGTGAGTTGGGGGAAGAGGTGGGTCTGGCTATGAGGGCACAGCTTGTGTTGAGTCTGCATTACCTTTATCTGCTCCAACTTTTCAGATGTCAGTGTCTTCTGCACAGACTGGGGTGCATCACAGGGCTCAACAAAGATAGATATCTGTAGAGAACACAAAAAAGGCTGGGTAAGCTCCAGGAAATCTGTGCATGGGATCAAGCAAGACCATGCTGCTCTCCTGCCCTCTTGCCCTTAGTCAGCCCTTGACACACACCTTTTCATTATCCTCATTGAAAATCTTGCCACTGACATTCTTCAATGCACAGGCAACGTTGGCATTCTCTACAAAGAACTGGGCCTGCATTTTCTCATAGTGAAACTGTAGGAACAGTGACAGGAGAAGCAGAACATGAGACCAGTGCCACTTCTCTGGGCCCGCAATCTACCCCAGTTTGTCGCATCATCTCCATGTCCTGTCTTACTTCGACTGCAGTAAAGGGGACACTGCACTTCTTCTGAATCAAATTCATCAGCCACTTCTCATCATATTTTATATCGAAGGGAATCTAGGAATCAGAGAACAAATGGGAAAGAGAATGGATACAATGGTATCCAAGATTAAGGTAAGACCCAATTGTGTCTTGCTTTAGGGCCATTTTTCAGGTTTTAAATAATTTCTTAAGATAAGACAATATCTGTTATCACTAACTTTGGTATGAGACAAGGATTTTCTATA
>NW_011491767.1:0-5702 GCF_000754665.1 Bison bison bison | reverse complement strand
GTTGGCATTCTCTACAAAGAACTGGGCCTGCATTTTCTCATAGTGAAACTGTAGGAAGAGTGACAGGAGAAGCAGAACATGAGACCGGTGCCATTTCTCTGGGCCCGCAATCTACCCCAGTTTGTTGCATCATCTCCATGTCCTGTCTTACTTCGACTGCAGTAAAGGGGACACTGCACTTCTTCTGAATCAAATTCATCAGCCACTTCTCATCATATTTTATATCGAAGGGAATCTAGGAATCAGAGAACAAATGGGAAAGAGAATGGATACAATGGAATCCAAGATTAAGGTAAGACCCAACTGTGTCTTGCTTTAGGGCCATTTTTCAGGTTTTAAATAATTTCTTAAGATAAAACAATATCTGTTATCACTAACTTTGGTATGAGACAAGGATTTTCTATATACACTTTCTTTGCATTCAGATACTCTTCCTGAAAAAAAAATTGACTTAATATGTTTCACATGTACTTCCTTTTATAAAGTTCCAGGAGATCCACATGAGGTACACCTCTGTCACTGTGACACGGACCCCAGAGACTCAACCTCCTCCCACACCCAGCTCAAGCCAAACTGCGTCATCTGGTATGAAATGCTCCATCCCCATGGCAGTAGGCTTCCTCCTTTGCTTTCAGTCAACCTCTCCCATGCTCTTCCTTGCAGTCAGTCTGTTTCCTTCATACCGCTTCTCTGCACCTGCTCTTAGATGATCTAAGAAGATACCTCCTAGTAATATCAAGACAGATTACCAACACCACTTCCCCAGAAAAGTTCCCAGCACCTCTACACAAATCCAACACGACTCTGTCATCTTCTACATATTAGGTTCATTTAGCCAGGATACTCACAATAATCTTGAACCAGCTCTCCAAGGTCTCATCCTGTCTATTTGTTTTCATTGTTCTCTCCGGAGGCTTTTGGTCTGACTCCATGTTCACATGCATTTGGTCTTTTCTCTGAAAACTGCTTCTCCAGTGATGGGATGGAATGGCATAGGGAGCACTGTGTGGAAGTGGAAAGAAAAAAGTGGTCCATATAGGCTTAGAAAGTCTTCTCTACATTCTCCCAAATGATACCAGAGTTGTAATAAAGACTGCTCAAACATCAACCTGATCCAATCACTTTTTACTCTGGCAAGTTGGAGAGAAGAATGACATATTTAACTGCAAGGTTTTGTTGTTCAGTGGTTAGTACATGTCAACCATGGTGACTGGTCACTTACTATCTTCCTTGGATGACCATATGAGCATCACTTTCTTTTGAATCTCTGTCTTGCTGCTGCTGGGAAGTGACCGGTTCAGACCAACAGGCGTATTGCCTTCGGTAAATACCCGAGCTTTGTGCTCTTCTTTGTAAAGACTTCACTTTATCAGTGTGCTCTAAAATTGACAACAACATATCAGTGGTCCCAGTATCAGAAGTAGTCCTGAGTAAATATGACTAATGAAGAAACATCATTCTTTATAATCTAAACATACATGCATCATAGAGCTAAGAAATGGCTGAGAGACCTCACCATGACTCCACTTTTCATGAAATGAGAGGTCGAGAGCAGTCACAGACAAGAAACCAGGGAAAGGGTCTGGATGTAGAGTGCAGTCTGTGATGTTAGGCTGTGTTCTACTTGGTTCAGGTTAGGTGACCTGGGACAAGTGGCTTTTTATCCCCAAGTCTCACTTCTCTGCTCTGCTCTATGAGTACAATAAACCCTACCCTGAAATCTACCCTGATGTGACAGTTCAAGGGTCAAAGGTGATCTGCCTCCCTGAAGGAAGAATTAGAGAAATGAAAGGTAAGTCTTATGAAAAGATCCAAGATGGAACCTGGAGAGATATAATATGGAGAATACCCTCCCCCAAAAAAGAGAATTAAAGGTGATACAATGAGTATACCTAATACATGGTTAATGTGAGCCCCATAGAAAAGGAAAGTGAACAGGGGAGAAGTGGTATTTGAAGAGAACTTGGCTGAGAAGTTTCCAAATGTACCAAGATATCAACTTAGGATAACAATATTAATAGGAGGACTTCCTTTGTGGTTCAGTGATTAAGAATCCACCTGCCAATGCAGGGGACACCAGGGTCCCTGGTCTGCGAAGATTCCACATGCCTCAGGACAACTTAGGCCCTGTGCCACAGAAACGGAACCTGTGTTTTAGAGCCTATGAGCCAAAACTACTGAAGCACATGTGCCCTAGAACCCGTGCTCTGCAACAAGAGTGCAACAAGAGAAGCCGTGGTAATGAGAATCCTGTGCATTGCAACTAGATAGTAGTCCCTGCTCATTGCAACTAGAGAAATCCCTCACCCATCAACAAGTCCCAGCACAGCCAAAAATAAATCAATCAATTTTTAAAAGACCTATATTAATAGGACAAAAAATATGCTTTATGGAAAAACATCCTTAAAAGAAAAGACATGCATTTCCACATCATGTAACAAAAACTCAGAAAATTTGTGACCTAAAGATCCAAACTAAAGAAATATTATAGGCTCTTCTTTGGGCAGAAGAAACATCACCCTAGGTGGAGCCACACAGATACAGGAAAGACGAATGACATTTTTGAATATGGAGGAAAATTTAAATGAGTATTGACTATATAACACAATGATAATAATTTCCTTCGGGGATTTATATATATAGAGTATAAAAATGCGTGACAATAAATGTGGAAGGAGTTTATGTAATCAAAGTGTCTCAAAGCCCCATAACTGAGCAGTTTTAGGAACTAATTAACTAATATTAGACTGTGAAAAGGCAAAAATGTACATTGTAATCTGAAGGGTGAACACTACAAGAATAGCAAAAGAATGTTTACCTAGATAACCATGCAAAGTAATGATTTGATAGTTAAAAAATATTCACCATATCAAAGGAAAAGAAAGGAAAAGGAACTTAGAAGAGGCAACAATAAATACACAATAATATGATATACACAAACCAAATTATATCTCTTTTTATTTTAGAAGATTCAGGCGAAATACTCCAAATAGAAAGACAGATTGTATCAGACTGGACAAGAAACCTTTCCTCAAATACTCCTGAAAAGAGACATATGCAAAATTTAATCATCAGGAAAATTAGAAAATAAAAAAATTGCAAAATGTACACCTTTTCACATTAACCTCAGAAAACTGCTATAACCATATCAGTAAAGGAAAAGGTACACTTTAAAAGGGAAATTCCTTTATGATAACAGGTTCAGTGCAATAAGAAGATAGTAATATACATTCTAAATTTGCATGCCTCTTAAAGCCAGCATACAAAGCAAAAACTGACAGAAATAATGGAGAAATCCACAGCCACAGTGGGAAATTTTAACACATCCCACTGAGTGACACATAAAATGACAGACCAAAATCTCAGCTAGAGGGAGAGGATTTTAAAATCTGACTTAAACAAATTAATTTAATTGACGTAGAACAATGCACATGACTACTCATCAAACATTCCAGAATATATCACGTGCCCGGCAATAAAGCCTCAAGAAGCTTCGAGGGGCTAATACAATTTACCCTAACTGTTAATGTAATATCCAGTAGTAACGGTCGGGTTTCTGACCCTCCACCACCTCTACTATAAATCCAAAGAATATTAGTTTATATAATCCTACCCTCCACCTAGGTGACCCTCGCCACTCTCCAAACCCTAGACCTGAGAAGATAACATGACTCATGCCTTTTTCTTAGCCAGAGAAAAATTCAAGTCAGCAACGGCCATTTTCGTCGGAGGGGAGGTTTACCACATGGAATCGAGATGGGTGTGTCAGAGCCCGCTTGGCCCATCTCCTCAAGAGACCGGAAAATAGTCAGTCTGGGCTCTCTCCCCGCTTTCGAAGAACAGGCAACTGGTTGGGGGTCCTGTGCTTTGGGGTGTGGGAGGGAACCCAGAACCCTTTCTGCTTTGAGGGGATCTGAAGAGAAGGTCTCATGCAGACCACTCACCCATAGGGTGGCCTGAAGGCAGAGATCTGTCACCACCGTCCTCACAGGCTGCCCTGGAAGAGAATCTGTGGGTCTGGAGCTGGAAGCTTGTAGAATATCAAAGAAAACTGCTGAGGTAAGAAGAGTGCAAGCCCCAAACACCTTCGTCACAGCCACACAAACAAGATGGCGTCCTAACAGGAAGTCCTTTCCTCAAGGTCATAGAGGAGGAGAGTCTTGGGGGCCAGAGGAGACTTAACTTCCTGTACTTACTGCCCTCTGAGTTTGCTACCAGCATAACATCCAAGGAACTCTTTCCAACGGTACCACCCCTGCAGAGGAGGCCAGCTAGAATCAGGAGGCTTAGGGATCTTGGCGATGGCACCCCACTCCAGTACTCTTGCCTGGAAAATCCCATGGACGGAGGAGCCTGGTAGGCTGCAGTCCATGGGGTCGCTAAGAGTCGGACATGACTGAGCAACTTCACTTTCACTTTTCACTTTCCTGCATTGGAGAAGGAAATGGCAACCCACTCCAGTGTCTTGCCTGGAGAATCCCAGGGATGGGGGAGCCTGATGGGCTGCCGTCTCTGGGGTCACACAGAGTTGGACACGACTGAAGTGACTTAGCAGCAGCAGCAGCAGTGCATTACAATCATTAATGTTTTTGATGTTCAAATTGTTCTGTCTTTGGCCAATGCGAGCCCCTCCAGTTATGATTCTTTTTGATATAATTTCTGTTATGAGAGTTCAGTCCACACTCACCTTGTAAAATCCTTACCTAGACCAGAAATCAGGCATTTCTCCAGTAAGCCTGGTTCCTTTCAGTGGGAAATGTGTTTAGAGAATTCAGTGCAGAGACTACAGTTGCTGATTGTTACTGGATTTGTCAGTGTTTCTTGCCCTTTTCAGTGAATAGAGCCAGTAAACATAAGTCTCATATTTAGAGACTCTACATCATTGTCATGCATCCTAGGCTGCTCTTCTGTCCTCTTATAGGTACACATTTTTATCATCGTTTGTATAACTATACAGTTTAGAAAATATAAGAAAAGATAACACAAATTTGTTTTCACCCCCTTTCATATGTAAAAATTGTTATATTTTACTTCAGAGCTATCCAATAGAAATTTCTGTGGATTTGGGAACATTCTGTATTCTGCTCTTCAACACAGCAACCATTAACTAACAGAGGCTTATTCATGAATTGAATATTTAGCTACTAAAATGTGGCAACTGTGACTGATTTGTAATTTTAATTTAATTTACTGTAAGTAGTTACTTGAGGCTAGTAGCTACCCTATTGGACAGCAGCAGCTCTGTACACTTTTTTACACCTGTTTTTTTATATCACTGAACATTTTATCCTGGTGATGACTCCATAGCAATACAGAAAGAGAGTCTTACTGGTTTTTATAGCTGCATAGGTCTTTTGGATGTAGATGGACCGCAGTTTATTCAACCAGCCCCCTGTTGGTGTATATATCTTGTTTCTTATATTAAAATCTTATGAATTGTTCTGGCAGGAATGACTTTGTGATTATGTCTTTTTTTCTTTTTGCATTGTTAATTTAGGGTAGATTCTTAGAAAAGGCACTGCTGATTCCAAGGGTAAGTACTCTGGTAATTTCATTACATCATAACAAATACCCTGGTCAGGAATTGTACCATGTCACATTACCACCAGCAAAAATGTACATGTCTCCCTATTTCTTCACAGACTATGTAAATGATGAGAAGAGGCATCCTGATTTTTTCCTCTTTGCATCTCTTAAGAGTT
>NW_011491766.1:12950-14323 GCF_000754665.1 Bison bison bison | reverse complement strand
CCTCATAGTGGTTTTGATTTGCACTTCTCTGATAATGAGTGATGTTGAGCATCTTTTCATGTGTTTGTTAGCCATCTGTATGTCTTCTTTGGAGAAATGTCTGTTTAGTTCTTTGGCCCATTTTTTGATTGGGTTATTTATTTTTCTGGAGTTGAGCTGTAGGAGTTGCTTGTATATTTTTGAGATTAGTTGTTTGTCAGTTGCTTCATTTGCTATTATTTTCTCCCATAATGAAGGCTGCCTTTTCACCTTGCTAATAGTTTCCTTTGTTGTGCAGAAGCTTTTAAGTTTAATTAGGTCCCATTTGTTTATTTTTGCTTTTATTTCCAATATTCTGGGAGGTGGGTCATAGAGGATCCTGCTGTAATGTATGTCGGAGAGTGTTTTGCCTATGTTCTCCTCTAGGAGTTTTATAGTTTCTGGTCTTACGTTGAGATCTTTAATCCATTTTGAGTTTATTTTTGTGTATGGTGTTAGAAAGTGTTCTAGTTTCATTCTTTTATAAGTGGTTGACCAGTTTTCCCAGCAACACTTGTTAAAGAGATTGTGTTTTCTCCATTGTATATCCTTGCCTCCTTTGTCAAAGATAAGGTGTCCATATGTGCATGGATTTATCTCTGGGCTTTCTATTTTGTTCCATTGATCAATATTTCTGTCTTTGTGCCAGTACCATACTGTCTTGATAACTGTGGCTTTGTAATAGAGCCTGAAGTCAGGTAGGTTGATTCCTCCAGTTCCATTCTTCTTTGTCAAGATAGCTTTGGCTATTCCAGGTTTTTCGTATTTCCATACAAATTGCGAAATTATTTGTTCTAGCTCTGTGAAGAATACCGTTGGTAGCTTGATAGGGATTGCATTGAATCTATAAATTGCTTTGGGTAGTATACTCATTTTCACTATATTGATTCTTCCAATCCATGAAGCTGGTATATTTCTCCATCTATTAGTGTCCTCTTTGATTTCTTTCACCAGTGTTTTATAGTTTTCTATATATAGGTCTTTAGTTTCTTTAGGTAGATATATTCCTAAGTATTTTATTCTTTCCGTTGCAATGGTGAATGGAATTGTTTCCTTAATTTCCTTTTCAGTTTTCTCATTATTAGTGTATAGGAATGCAAGGGATTTCTGTGTGTTGATTTTATATCCTGCATCTTTACTATAGTCATTGATTAGCTCTAGTAATTTTCTGCTGGAGTCTTTATGGTTTTCTATGTAGAGGATCATGTCATCTGCAAATAGTGAGAGTTTTACTTCTTCTTTTCCAATTTGGATTCCTTTTATTTCTTTTTCTGCTCTGATTGCTGTGGCCAAAACTTCCAAAACTATGTTGAATAGTAATGGTGAAAGTGGGCACCCTTGTCTTGTTCCTGACT
>NW_011491766.1:3628-10345 GCF_000754665.1 Bison bison bison | reverse complement strand
AGTGTTTTTAATTTCATTTATTGCATTATTCATTATATATTGACTCTCTTTTATTTCTTCTAGGTCCTTGTTAAACCTTTCTTGCATCTTCTCAATCTTTGTCTCCAAGCTATTTTTCTGTGATTCCATTTTGATTTCAAGATTTTGGATCAATTTCACTATCATTATTCGGAATTCTTTATCAGGTAGATTCCCTATCTCTTCCTCTTTTGTTTGGTTTGGTGGGCATTTCTCCTGTTCCTTTATCTGCTGGGTATTCCTCTGTCTCTTCATCTCGTTTAAATTGATGATTTTGGGGTGTCCTTTCTGTATTCTGGCAGTTTGTGGAGTTCTCTTTATTGTGGCGTTTCCTTGCTCTGTGTGGGTTTGTACAGGTGGTTTGTCAAGGTTTCTTGGTTAGGGAAGCTTGTGTCGGTGTTCTGGTGGGTGGAGCATTTATTGTACGTTTAGATCTTTAATCCATTTTGAGTTTATTTTTGTGTATGGTGTTAGAAAGTGTTCTAGTTTCATTCTTTTTCAAGTGGTTGACCAGTTTTCCCAGCAACACTTGTTAAAGAGATTGTCTTTTCTCCATTGTATATTCTTGCTTCCTTTGTCAAAATAAGGTGTCCATAGGTCCATAGGATTTTTGCATCTGTGTTCATCAGTGATATTGGCCTGTAGTTTTCTTTTCTTTCTTTTTTGTGTGTGGCATCTTTGTCAGGTTTTGGTATTAGGGTGATGATGGCCTCATAGAATGTGTTTGGAGGTTTACCTTCCTCTGCAATTTTCTGGAAGAGTTTAAGTAGGATAGGTGTTAGCTCTTCTCTAAATTTTTGTAGAATTCAGCTGTGAAGCTGTCTGGACTTTTGTTTGCTGGAAGATTTCTGATTACAGTTTCAATTTCTGTGCTTGTGGTGTGTCTGTTAAGATTTTCTATTTCTTCCTGGTTCAGTTTTGGAAAGTTGTACTTTTCTAAGTATTTGTCCATTTCTTCCATGTTGTCCATTTTCTTGGCATATAATTGCTGATGGTAGTCTCTTATGATCCTTTGTATTTTTGTATTGTCTGTTGTGATCTCTCCATTTTCATTTCTAATTTTGTTAATTGGATTCTTCTTTCTTTGTTTCTTGATGAGTCTGGCTAATGGTTTGTCAATTTTATTTATCCTCTCAAAGAACCAGGTTTTGGCTTTGTTGATTTTTGCTGTGTGGTCTCCTTTGTTTCTTTTACATTTATTTCTGCCCGAATTTTAAAGATTTCTTTCCTTCTACTAACCCTGGTGTTCTTCATTTCTTCCTTTTCTAGTTGCTTTAGGTGTAGAGTTAGGTTATTTATTTGACTTTTTCTTGTTTCTTGAGGTATGCCTGGATAGCAATGAACCTTCCCCTTAGCACTGCTTTTACAGTGTCCCACAGGTTTTGGGTTGTTGTGTTTTCATTTTCATTTGTTTCTATGCATATCTTGATTTCTTTTTTGATTTCTTCTCTGATTTGTTGGTTATTCAGCAGCGTGTTGTTCAGACTCCCTATGTTGGAATTTTTAATAGCTTTCCTCCTGTAATTGAGATCTAATCTTATTGCATTGTGGTGAGAAAAGATGCTTGGAATGATTTCAATTTTTTGAGTTTGCCAAGGCTAGATATATGGCCCAGGATGTGATCCATCCTGGAGAAGGTTCCGTGTGCACTTGAGAAAAAGGTGAAATTCATTGTTTTGGGGTGAAATGTCCTATAGATATCAATTAGGTCTAACAGGTCTATTGTATCATTTAATGTTTGTGTTTCCTTGTTAATTTTCTGTTTAGTTGATCTAGTCATAGATATGAGTGGGATATTAAAGTCTCCCACTATTATTGTATTATTGTTAATTTCCCTTTTCATACTTGTTAGCATTTGTCTTACATATTGCGGTGCTCTTATGTTGGGTGCTTTAAATTTATAATTGTCATATCTTCTTCTTGGATTGATATTTTGATCATTATGTAGTGTCCTTCTTTGTCTCTATTCACAGCCTTTGTTTTAAAGTCTATTTTATCTGATATGAGTACTGCTACTCCTGCTTACTTTTGGTCTTCATTTGAATGAGATATCTTTTTCCAGCCCTTTACTTTCAATCTGAATGTGTCCCTTTTTTCGAGGATGGTCTCTTGTAGACAACACATATAGGAGTCTTGTTTTTGCATCCATTCAGCTAGACTTTGTCTTCTGTTTGGGGCATTCAACCCATCTACATTTAAAGTCATTATTGATAAGTATGATCTCATTGCCATTTACTTTATTGTCTTGGGTTTGAGATTATACACCCTTTCTCTGTTTCCTCTCTAGAGAATATCCTTTAGTATTTGTTGGAGAGCTGATTTGGTGGTGCTGAGTTCTCTCAGCTTTTGCTTTTCTGTAAACCTTTTGATTTCTCCTACATATTTGAATGAGATCCTTGCTGGGTACAGTAATCTGGGCTGTAGGTTATTTTCTTTCATCACTTTAAGTATGCCTTGCCATTCCCTCCTGGCCTGAAGATTTTCTATTGAAAGATCAGCTGTTATCCTTATGGGAATCCCCTTGTGTGCTATTTGTTGTTTTTCCCTTGCTGCTTTTAATATTTGTTCTTTGTGTTTGATCTTTGTTAATTTGATTAATATGTGTTTTGGGTGTTTCAACTTGGGTTTATCCTGTTTGGGACTCTCTGGGTTTTTTGGACTTGCATGATTATTTCCTTCCCCAATTTAGGGAAGTTTTCAACTATTATCTCAAGTATTTTCTCATGGTCTTTCTTTTTGTCTTCTTCTGGGACTCCTATGATTTGAATGTTGGGGCATTTAACATTGTCCCAGATGTCTCTGAGTTTGTCCTCATTTCTTTTAATTCTTTTTTTCTTTTTTCTTTCCCTCTCTGTTTCATTGATTTCTACCACTCTATCTTCTACCTCACTTATTCTATCTTCTGTCTCTGTTATCCTACTCTTGGTTCCTCCAGCATGTTATTTTTTTTTTGTCTCATTTATTGCGTTTTTCGTTATATATTGACTCTTTTTTATTTCTTCTAGGTCCTTGTTCAACCTTTCTTGAATCTTCTAAATTCTTGTCTCTGGGCTATTTATCTGTAATTCCTTTTTGTTTTCAAGATTTTAGATCATTTTCACTATCATTATTCGGAATTCTTTATTAGGTATATTCCCTATCTCTTCCTCTTCTGTTTGGTTTGGTAGACATTTATCCTGTTCCTTTACCTGTTCGGTATTTCTGTGCCTCTTCATCGTGTTTATATTGCTGTATTTGGGGTTGCCTTTCCGTATTCTGGCAGTTTGTGGAGTTCTCCTTATTGTGATGCTTCCTCTCTGTGGGTGGTGTTGGACGGGTGGCTTGTCAAGGTTTCCTGGTTAGGGAAGCTTGTGTCGGTGTTCGGGGGAGGGGGGGTGGTGCGCGGACCTGTATTTCTCCTCTCTGAAGTGCAATGAAGGGTCCAGTAATGAGTTATGAGGTTTCAATGGGTTTGGAGTGACTTTGGGCAGCCTGTATATTGAAGCTCAGAGCTACGTTCCTGTGTTGCTGGAAAATTTGTGTGGTATGTCTTGCTCTGGAACTTGTTGGCCCTTGGGTGGTACTTGATTTAAGTGTAGGTATGGAGGCGTTTGATGAGCTCCTATTGATTAATGTTCCCTGGAGTCAGGAGTTCTCTGGTGTTCTCAGGATTTAGACTTAAGCCTCCTGCCTCTGATTTTCAGTATTATTCTTACAGTAGCTGCAAGACTTCTCCATCTATAGAGCACCAATGATAAAACATCTAGGTTAAAGATGAAAAATTTCTCCATAGTGAGGTACATCCAGAGAGATTCACAGAGTTACATGGAGAAGAGAAGAGGGAAGAGGGAGACAGAGGTGACCAGGAGCAGAAGAGGGAGAATCAAAAGGGGAGAGAGCAAACTAGCCAGTAATCTCTTCCTTATGAGCTCTCCACAGTCTGGATCCCTCAGAGGTGTTCACAGGGTTACACAGAGAAGAGAAGAGGGAGGATGGAGATAGAGGTGAACAGGAGGAGAAGAGGGGGAATCAAAAGGGGAGAGAGAAGCTAGCCAGTAATCACTTCCCTAAAAAAGGAGTATGCCAATGCCAAGGCTGTACATTGTCACACTGCTTATTTAACTTATATGCAGAGTACATCATGAGAAACACTGGGCTGGAAGAAGCACAAGCTGGAATCAAGATTACCGGGAGAAATATCAGTAACCTCAGATATGCAGATGACACCACCCTTATGGCAGAAAGTGAAGAGGAACTAAAAAGCCTCTTGATGAAAGTGATAGAGGAGAGTGAAAAAGTTGGCTTAAAGCTCAACATTCAGAAAATGAAGATCATGGTATCTGGTCACATAACTTCATGGGAAATAGATGGCAAAACAGTAGAAACAGTATCAAACTTTATTTATTCGGGCTCCAAAATCACTGTAGATGGTGATTGCAGCCACGACATTAAAAGATGCTTACTCCTTGGAAAGAAAGTTATGACCAACCTAGATAGCATATTGAAAAGCAGAGATATTACTATGCCAACAAAGGTCTGTCTAGTCAAGGCTATGGTTTTTCCAGTGGTCATGTATGGATGTGAGAGTTGGACTGTGAAGAAAGCTGAGTGCCGAAGAATTGATGCTTTTGAACTGTGGTGTTGGAGAAGACTCTTGAGAGTCCCTTGGACTGCAAGGAGATCCAACCAGTCTATTTTAAAGGAGATCAGTCCTGGGTGTTCTTTGAAAGAAATTTGGTAAAGCTGAAACTCCACTATTTTGGCCACCTGATGCGAAGTGTCGACTCATTGGAAAAGACTCTGATGCTTGGAGGGATTGGGGGCAGGAGGAGAAGGGGAAGACAGAGGATGAGATGGCTGGATGGCATCACTGACTCGATGGATGTGAGTCTGAGTGAACTCCGGGAGTTGGTGATGGACAGGGAGGCCTGGCATGCTGCAATTCATGGGGTTGCAAAGAGTTGGACATGACTGAGTGACTGAACTGAACTAACTTATGTGCTGTCCACAGTCTGGATCCCTCAGAGATGTTCACAGAGTTACACAGAGAAGAGTAGAGGGAGGAAGAAGACAGAGGTGGCCAGGGAGATAAAGTGTGGAATCAAAAGGAGAGAGACAGATCCAGACAGTAATCAGTTCCCTAAGTGTTCTCCACAGTCGGGAACACTCAAAAAGGTTCACAGATTTGGGTAGAGAAGACAATCGGGAAGGGAGGAGATACAGGCAACCTGGTAACGAAAAAGGAGATCCAAATTGGAAGAGAGCAATCAGGCCAGTGATCTCTCTCCCAAGTAAAAGTGGTTACTGAAGATTGGGTTCTTAAAGGTACAAAATTGATACCAAATACCAAAAAGCAAAATTTGAAAATCTAGAGTAGAATTTGGATTCTCAAAAATACAATATTTAAGGAAAAAAACCAAGTCACAAATTATATATATATATATATATATATATATATATGAAGTTTGCTTTAAGAAATAGGGTCTTTTTTTCAAAGTAATAGTAGGTTATAAAAATGAAAATTAAAGGAGTAGTAGAGGATGCAAAAATTAAAAAAAAATTAAATTTAAAGAATGAAAATAGTAAAAAATATATATAGGACTTTCTCTGGTGTTTTTGTGAACAGTGTGGGGTCAGTTTGCTTTCAGTTAGTTTCTTCATCCAGCTTATAGTTCTCAAGATCTATAGTGTCCTCCTTATGTAGTCGGTGCTAACTGCAGGGTTTTAATCTATTGCACCTGTCACTTCCAGGGCGGTTCCCTCTGTTTTAGTTTCTTCTGTTTACTGGTCTCTTCAGTGTCTAATTTCCACCCTAACCCAAGGGGGTGGTGGTGAACAATTTTTTAGGCTCACTTGTTCAGTCATGCTGTGGGGAGGGAGGAACGCTGCAAACAAATATCACTGGCGTGTGTGGGGAGTGCTCCCAGTTTCTCAGGCACACTGAGTTTGCCCCCGCTCACAGTGTGTGCGCTTTCACAGTCTACACTGCTCAGCCTCTAGGTTGCTCTGCCAGGAATTGTCTAAGGAGAGCCCTGGGTTGCATGCACTTTCCAGGTCTAAGCTGCTTAGGTTTAAATACTTGGGTACTCCTTAAAGGCGCAGACTCGGTTGGGCCTGCGTTTTGTGCCCTTCCCAGGTCTGAGCCACTCAGTTGACCAGGTGTTTGGAGAGCACGGTCACTGCTACTTATTGCCTCTCTCTTCCCTGCTGCTCATTTTTCTGGGTGTACAACCGGCGCACCTTCTCAGGCGGGCGTTAACTGTCCAGAATCCCAAGAAGTCTTGGTGAGCAACAAACTCTGCTTGCAGTTTGGTAGATGATGCCTCTCTGGGGCCAAGATTTCCCCCTTCCGGCTTTGGCTGCCCTCGCCTCCCTGTCTCTGGCAGGGGATGGGCTGGTCCACAGCTGGCTAGCTCTGCTCAGTCCTTTGCTCTGTGAGAAGGCCTGGCGGTGTCTTAGTTTATGGATTTTTGCTGGGGTAGCTATCCCAGGGCCTGGTTTGTTATTTCAAGTTAATTCCCTCAGATTGCCCTCGGGGCATTCAGGTCCGGTCCTTATTTTAAGCAATGCAGCCCGTGCCTCCCTGCCCAGCCCCCGCTTGCTAGTGGTGGATGCAGGTTTCTGTGCTGCTTCTGTGCTGGGAGTTACCGTGGGGCATGCAATCTGTGGGTTTAAATTATTTATTTATTTTTCCTCCCAGTTATGTTGCCCTCTGAGGTT
>NW_011491766.1:0-3026 GCF_000754665.1 Bison bison bison | reverse complement strand
AAAATATCCAGCATCCAAAGGTAAAGTGACCACATCCACAATCCAATTTAAAATTTCCATATAAATTGTAAAAATATTTGTCCTAGTTTCATCTCAATATTGCTAGGTAATTATACTCTGATTAAGACAAATAATTAAATTTAAAAGAAAAACAAATTATAGATGTGTAAAGAAGAAAGAAAATATCCATAATGAGGGAAAAATCAATTAGTAAAAATACAAGTAAAATATATATGGCATAATTAGCAGAGAAGGACATTAAAATGCTTACTACATCAATAATCCTTATATTCATGAAGCTGAAGAATATTAAGTATGTTAAACAGAGACATGTAAGATAGACATGCAAAGACTGTGGGAAAAATTAATTGTGCATCAGAGAAATTTGAAGTAATTTTACAAGTGTTAAAATATGTGTAAATGAAATCCCACAGGAAGTGAACAACAGGAGAATAGAGCAAAGAACTTCATAAGTACTGGCTGAAAAATTCCCAGGTATACTGAAAGCTTTAAACCCATTAACACAGAAGCTCAATTAATTCAAGGCCAAGAAATATGAAAACTATACAATGGCATATCATAATTCATGTTTTAAGACAATCAACCAAAGAAATGTAACCAGAAGGAGAAACAGACACAGTAGAACAAAAAAATGGGGATGACAGCAGATTAGGCAAATGAAATAATGTTAGCCAGAGGACAATGGCACCGCATCTTAAACGCTGAGAGAAATATAATTGGCTCAGAATTCTATACCCCAGAAAAATACATATCAAAAACAGGATAAAATACTTTCTTAGACATACAACAACTACAAGAGTGCATCACCACCAACAGACCTTTTATAAAACGTTTCAAGTCAGAAGGAATTTAAAACGAAGTGAAAATCTGGATCTACAGTGGCAATGAACAGTATCCAAAATGATAAACATGTAATATGTATTAAAATGTAAATATATGGACTTCCTTGGTGGTCCAGTGGTTAAGGATCTGCTTTGCAATGCAAAGCATTTGCAAATGGAAAAGGTTTGTCCTTTGCCAGAGAACTAAGATCCCACATGCCACTGGACAACTAAGCCTGAATGTCTCAAATAGAGTTTACATGCTGGAAGTACTGAGCTTTCCCTCCTCAAATAGAGAGTCCCTACCACAAGGAAGATTCTGCATGCCACATTAGGACCCAGTACAGACAAAGAAATGATAAATAAATAATGATTTAATAATTATCATAATTAATAATGGTATACTGTCAAGTTAAAGATGAATACTATGGATCTTAAAACTTTAAAATCAGTTATACTTAACAAAGTGACAAAGGATATAAAAGTGAATCATAAAAACTACTCAGTCACAAAGAAGTCAGGGATAAAAAGAGACATGGAAAGAAAGAACATGGGACAAACTGAAGATAAAGAGCAAGATGATCGAAATAAACCCAACTAGAATTAACCTCATTAGTGAAGGCAATGGCAACCCACTCCAGTATTCTTGCCTGGAGAATCCCATGGACAGAGGAGCCTGGTGGGCTACAGTCCATGGGGTCACAAAGAGTCGGACACGACTGAGCAACTTCACTCACTTTGAGAGTTAACACCTCACATGTGAACCAAGGCCGAAGATATAACCCAGGGCCCAGACGACAGCAGATTCCCATACACTGCACTGTGCAGCCAAAACAGAGCCTGCCAGGCCCCAGGGCCCCACGTGCTTGGGGACAGAACAGCACCAGAAGATTATATGGAACAGTAAATTAGAAGACTTCAATCATACAAAGTACATCCTCTGTTTATAAAGAAATGGCATTAGAAACCAATGTTCACTGGACAGAAGAAGAATAAGGTGCTAGCATAATGCAGACCTTCCATCTTTCAAAATTCTAATTCTTTTCAGGAGGGAGCAGATAAATTGACAGGACTTACATCTCTTCAGTAGTAGACCTACTTGACATACATAGACAATACTAGACATACATGTTTGATTTTCATGGTTCACTCCTCTCTCTTCTCCTCTCTTGCTCATCCTGGGCAACAAGTCATGCTCCTTTAAACCACAGCTCAATCACTACACACAAAGCCAGATGATATTTCCTGAGTCTTTCACATAAACCAGTGAAAACTTGTTTCCTCATATTTTGCGCTCTTGGCTCTTTTCAACCAGTCACGGCTCTTGTCCTATCTCCTGGGATCCTGGTCCTCTGTCACTTGCACACATGTTCCCATCCACAGGGCCTCAGTTACATCCAAAGAAATTCCTTTTCAGAGTGGCCATAAAATTCCTATTCAGAGTGGCCATAATACACGTAAAAAGTGAAAGAACAGGCAGCTCATTACTCTCCTCTCTTGTCCCTTCACTACATACATTCGCTGAAAACCTGTGTAGCAAGTTTGTTACATACAAACGTTCAAGTTGAAAACTTTCAATCATTTAAAAGTGCATTTGCATGTGCCATCACATCAGTTAGTTCACAGATCTGACACACATTGTTTTGGGCACATCTAAGAAAAGTTGGTGTGCTTTTTTGTACTTTGCTGTACAGAATGGTGTGGAGTACAATAGTCCAAGACTTCTATGTCAAGCCAACGCTTTCTGAAAGGAAGCATAAATTCAGTTGTAGTGTAGATGGTACTACTATTCTATTTTTAAAGGTGTACTTAGCTGCTAAGCTGTGTCTGAATTTTCAACATATGGACTGTAGTCTGCCAGGCTCCTCTTGCCATGGGGATTCTCCAGACCAAGAATACTGGAGTGTGTTGCCATGCCCTATCCAGGTACCACAAGATTAAAAATGTTTCTTTTATTGTTTGTGTTTTTTTTTTATGTATTATTAGTGTGAAAAGTATCATAAAGCTATTAAACTACACTAATATATAGGTAAATGTCTTTGTTGGCTATCTAAGTAACTTTGTTGGATTTATGAAGAAATTGGGACTTTGAACACCCTTTTAAAAAGTAACTTGTTTATATACAGGGGGCTTACTGTTCTGCTAAACCTGTGGGTCCAAACGTGAACGCATCTCCTCCAGGTC
>NW_011491765.1:10028-11595 GCF_000754665.1 Bison bison bison | reverse complement strand
ATCAATTTCATCATTCTTTGATCTTTGCTCAGGTCACAATGAAGCAATAGCTTTCTTACAGCTATCCATTTGGTTTCAGGCTGCCCACTGGGAGCCTTATTATGTATGAGGCAAAATCTTTTCATGTAGGATTGGGTTTTGTTTCCTGTTGGACTGGTCACTTTCTACAAACAAGGACTGATGTCTAGTTCATTTACATCCTCCCTTCCTTCACAGCCCTACACTGTGAAAGATTGATCCATGCTGGTGACCTACCGACACATCCTTAACCACCTGGGTTGGAGCATGAGTTGATTCAGCAGGAAGCAGGAAGGTGAGTGGAAGGATGGAGGTTGCCAAGCAATGAGCCTCAGCTGTTGTCTGCAGCACTGTTAATGGGGCTGGATCTGCTCTGTGTTTAGCTTGAAAGCACATTGCAAAGGCAGGCAAGAGGCAAAGGTCTGGAGATGTGGAGGCATAGAAGCCATAGATTCTGCTTTTTAGCTTGTGTCCTGGATGTGTTCACTGGATGACAAAAGAATCATTGAAAGTGGACTGTGATGGGCAGTCAATCTATCCTGGATGAGCAGGTTTCTAAGGGTTTTAAGGTCTTGTTAGTGGTAGATGGTTATCCTTGGAATGTGAAGTGAGAAGTGCTTCCAAAATGTTTTTCTTATAGTTACTTAAACCCCATCATTAAAGATCATCCTTTAAGAATTTTCAAAAGCAATTATTTTTTTTGGCCACACCTCGAGGTATGCAGAACTTCCCTGACCGGGGATTGAACCTGTACTTTCTAAAGTGGAAGGACAGAGTCTTAGCCACTTGACTACCAGAGAAGTCCCCAAAGCAATTTTTAATAAATTAACTTTATTAATAGGCACTTATGTGGCACTGACTGTATGCTAGGCACTGAGGGCCTTAGAGATGTTAACTACTATAGTTATTCCTTGTAACAACCCTATGAGGCAGGCACTAATTTTAGTCTCCCAATTTTAGAGATGAAGAAACAGAGAGAGAGAGAGAGAGAGAGAAAGAAAGAGAGGTCCAAAAACTCACAGCCAATGAATGAAACAGCCAGGATTGCAAACCCAGGCAGGCTGGCTCCAGAGTCTGTGCTCTTTACCATTAAACTATGCTGACTCTCATAGCATAGGGTGTTCCATTTATATGGGGGATGTGTGACTCTTTCTAGTGAATTTTTTAACCTAATCATACTATCATCCCCTCCACCTAGTAGAGAGCAGGATTTGGAATGCTTTGAATGGAAGGGGCATAAAAGGACCTGATGAGACTGTTGGGGGAAATGATGCTGTCAGGATGAGAATCTTCTTAAAGGGCTAGATCCTCCAGCACCGCTTCTCCCTAAAAACACACCATTCAAGGAACTGTGTTTTCACCTCTATCTTCCAGTTTGTATGAATTTGATTCTAGTGGTTAGCACTCAGTCTTACCTCTTGTTTTTATTTCATATACTCAGAGGTGGATTCTCATTCACCCAGGTAACAAAGAATGGATTGGGCTGACTGGGAAGCCTTGGGTGGCCATCTTAAAACCAGTTCCCAGTTCTGTATTCAGAGTCAGTGCA
>NW_011491765.1:8913-9928 GCF_000754665.1 Bison bison bison | reverse complement strand
CTTTGATCCAGCTTCCTCTTTCATCATCCTCTGTGGTTGAATCCATCTATGGTTTGTCTTTGTAGATGATATGATGAGTACTGCCAGAAGCTCCAACCCCCAAATCTCTATCAGTGATATGTGAAATCTCTTTCTATCAGAGATTCAGATCTTTGAGTTAGGGGATTGTGTGTATAGCAGACATCTGTAAAAATGCATATATTCCAGGTGTCTTAGTAAGGCTAGGCTAGGCTATTCTGTGGTAATGACTAAAACCAAATATGTAATATCTCAACACAGCACTCTGTATGAATTTTCAGACGGGTAAAATGTTTCTCCTCACAGTTGTTTAGAGACTTTTTCCCATCTTGTGGCCCCCCAATCCCTCAAGGCCTCATTAGTACCTACCCTCAGCTGGTGGAATAAAAAAGTGCGCCTGAAGAGTCAAACTCTTTTCTTAAAAGCTTTGGCCTGGAGGTGACACCTAGAAGTGATTCTCACATGTCATTGGTCAGATTCAATCATATGGTCACATCTAATTGTAAGCAAGGCTGGGAAATGCAGTCTAGTCATGTTACTGGGAAAAAAAATGGCAGAATAGATTTTGGATGACAGCTAACAGTCTCCACCATACCAAATAGGATAACACATTCATTTTCAGCCTGGGATACTGCAACACAGTTTTGTTTATTAAATTGCTAATACTTTAGGAAGCAGATTACAAAAGAATAAGATATAGGCTAGATTAGGGGGAGTAAATGGGGAGAGTAGGGGAATACATTGACCCAATACATGGGTCAGTGATGGGAAAAGTCAGGTTTCTCTGAGATGACAAATTTAGGTGAACAGGACTCTTAGCCAGGGATCAATATGAGGGTACTAGAAATATGACAAACAAAGGTATGGAGACAAAGTAAAGATGAAAAGGGTGTCTCCATTTTGTTTCACGTTAAACCTGATTCAATGTCTATATCCAAAATGCTTGCCAAATGAAGGTCTTCAAAATGTGAATAATCTAGTTTTGTGCCTGTTTCTG
>NW_011491765.1:6208-6698 GCF_000754665.1 Bison bison bison | reverse complement strand
TGGGCCTGCCAAGGTGTCCAAATTCTTGTCGTTAGATTTCCTCTTTAGGGGTTTTCTCTTTTAATGGAGCTAATGCTTTATATTACCAGCGAGGGGTAACCCATTAGTTACCTGGTAACAGGATTTGATTATTTCATTACATTCATTGCCATCCTGCAGGCTGTGGAATTATAGAATGAGTACATGTACTTTGTTGGAAGAACAAGGCTGGGATTTTTTTCCCAGTCTGATGAGGTGCTCTGGGTAGCCAGAGGGAAGTCACACGGCAGGAGGTCCCCAGGTGTCTGAATGTGGATGAGCACTGAATAGTAACTTTCTGGCTTTCCAAATTTCCAGGATCTGCTACAGATCTTTACATTCAAGATTTACCCAAAAAAAAAAAATGAGGATAAGTACTGGATCTAAAGGGTCTAAAGGTTCAAATCCCAGCTCAAACAGCTCCTAGCTGTGTAATCTTGGGAGAAATCCCTTAACTTTTTCTGAGCCTTGG
>NW_011491765.1:5068-6108 GCF_000754665.1 Bison bison bison | reverse complement strand
AGCTCTGGCTACATGTTCTAGAGCTCAATTATTTGTTTTTATCTACAGTGACCCATTGGAATTAATGATTTTGAAATGACCCGGAACAGAACAGACTCAGAAACCTCAAATTGACTAAGGAAAAAAAATCAGCAAAACCTCACACAAATAGTAATTCCCCACCTGTGTGTCCTCTGCTTTGGAATATGACAGTATCTGGATATCGATCTCACTCTCTCCCTTGCTTACTACTTTCTTTGGTTTACTTTGCTGTCTTTTTGGAGGGTCACCTTCTTTTACTATTCTCCTTTTCCCCCTCCCCCTTCCTGACCCCAATCTTGTGTCTTGAGCCTAAGTTCTTGAGCCTCTTTCTCTCTTTAGGGGTCTTTTTCTTGGCCAAGATCTGATTGTACCATTGACATCAATTTGTCATCTCAGCAAATAACGTCTTGGAACAGGAAAACTAAAGTGTGAAATCAGACAGCACAGCATGGGCTACAGTCACTTGCTCTTTGAGAGCTTCCTGTTTTCTAACAGGAGGAGTTTCAGGAGGAGGCAGGCAGGCACCTCGCCCTGCAATGCTGCTAATGCTGTCCCAAGGGAACACCCTTCAGCCCCGAACAGTCTCCTCTCTGGGCTGGACCACAATATTATCGTCAAGTGGAGCTTTGCTTAATTAAGTCAAACTGGTGAGCATCGTGCATATTAATGAGCACCCTAATGAGCATTAATTTTTGATGTTCTTCGTTAACAAGCATTATAAACTGCAACAAATTTTGGTTTGACTTTGTGCCAAAATGAGGATGAGTGGTTATTTAAAGCTGTAAATCCGAAAGCTTCCCCTGGGACATGGAGGGCTGCTTATTAACACTTCCGGAGTTCCCAATGTCAAATAAGACAAATAAATGACCCGATATGATTCCCCCTGGCCCTTCCCCCACCTGCCTTCATCACACCTTTCTTTTCTAACTTCTTAAAGCATGCATGCACACACAGACACGTTTACTGAAAACCACTTTTCACTTTAGACTTGGAAAAATGCTCACATCTTGGGAGTTACT
>NW_011491765.1:4249-4968 GCF_000754665.1 Bison bison bison | reverse complement strand
GACACTTTCTTGCCTGGGCTGCTTGACGCAGATCCATTGCCTGCTGTGATTTCTAGAACCTGCATAGTAAAATTCCTTGCTTCATTGGCCTGTCTTCTCTCCTATGGGGTACTTGGACTTGGTATAAGTAATACTCTGAAATGATGCCATTATGAATACTTCTCCTTATACAACTCTGTACTATTTTTTCCCCAATACAGCTTTGGGTCAATTTTAACAGAGATAGGAGGATGGCTGACAGGTGTGTATAGGCACCTATACATATGTATCGACCCACTTGGAAAATAATTTGGTCACTTTCTGTTAAATATCTATCACAGCAAAGCAGGACATTTTAAAATTATCTTAAACTGTGTCAATAATATTGGTTCACAGTGATAGACCTGGGCTGTGTCTATCCTAATCTTGAATCTTGAGTCAGGAAGGTCTTTGGCCATGTTTGGGAAAGAAGTTTGATTTAATTTAGCCAGTCTTATTGGTGAAGCATAATATAATCTATATGCATATTTTTAAAGTAGCAACAGTTAAGACTGGTCATAAATGATCTTTGGCATTTTACAGTTTAAACTTGTCTTAAAATATACTATTTGGTTTAATATTTTTATTACTTTGAACCATATGAAATTGTTGATTTGAACATTCAGATCTTCAAGAATGAAATGGCAATTTCATACAGTTCACCCTTATTGTTTACAGATGAGGAAACTGAGCCTTGGCGA
>NW_011491765.1:0-1450 GCF_000754665.1 Bison bison bison | reverse complement strand
CAGGGGGCATGGGTTCCAGCCCTGGTTGGGGAACGAAGATCCCACATGCCATACAGTGTGGCCAAAAAGTAAAAAAAAATTAAAAATTTTTGTAAGAAAGATTCCATATGTAAGTGATAGCATATAGTATTTGTTTAGTTTATTTCACTTAGTATAATGCCTTCCAGATTCATCCAAGTTGTTGAATACGGCAGGATTTCCTTCTTTTATGGCTAAATAATATTCCATTTCAATGAATATCCAATGACTGGATAAGGAAAATGTGACATTTTGTTTATCCATTCATCTGATAAAGGACATTCAGGTTGTCTTCTTATTTTGGCTATTGTCAGTAATGCTGCAATGAACGTGGGATTGCAGCTATCTCTTGAAGATACTGATTTCAATTCCTTTGGTTTTGTACCCAGGAGTGGGATTTCTGGGTCATATGGTAGTTCTGTATTTTATTTTTTTGAGGAGTCTCCATACTGTTTTCCATAGTGGCTGCACCAAATTACATTCCCACCAACAGTGCACAAGGGTTCCCTTTCCCCTACATTCTCGCCAACACTTGTCATTTTGATAATAGGCTGTGGACTTCGACTTTACATGGTAGGTAGTAGGGAACTGTTCTACACTGGGAAGGAGGGGTGTAATGGGCTTGAAGCAGAGAGATAATTGAGGTAGAGATTAGGTGAGAAGCTGTTGCAGCGGTATGTGGCCAGCTACTAAAGCAGGGTCCATCAGCATCAACATTAGTGTCCCCTGGGAGCTTGTTAGAAATGCAGAATTTTTCAGGCCTTACACCAGATCTACTGTGTAAGTTATGTACTGCTAAATAACACATTACCTCAAAATCTGTTAGTTTAAAGCAACAAATATTTAACTCACATTTTTGTGGTGAAGAATCTAGGAGTGGCTTAGCTAGATGGTTCTAGGTTAGAGTCTCTCATGAGGTTGTAGTCAAGATTTCAGCTGGAGTTATAGTCATCTGAAGGTTTGACTGGAGCTGAAGGGCCTTTTTCCAACCTCACTCATGTGGCTGTTGGCAGGTTTCAGATTTCACTAGCTGTTGGCTGGACATCTCAGTTTGTCACTATATTGGCCTCTCCATACACTGCCTTTGTAACTTCTCCACAAGGTAGTTGGCTTTCCCCAGAGTGAGTGATCTAAGAGAGACAGAGAACAACCAAGACAAAAGCAACATTGTCTTATAGTCTAATCTGAGATGTGATATACCATTACTTCTGTCCCATTGTTTGGTCATATAGACCAACCCTGATATAATATAGGAGGAAACAATCCAGGGAGTTAATACTGAGAGATGGGGCTCATTAGAGGCCATCTTGTAGGTTGCTACCATACCTACTGATGCAGTACCTGCATTTTAACAAGCTCTCCAGGTAATAAGTATGCACACTGTTCACATTAGCCTAGGGCAATAATCCTGCAATAGCAAAAGTGAGGAAGA
>NW_011491764.1:16545-16915 GCF_000754665.1 Bison bison bison | reverse complement strand
ACAACAGACAACACAGAAATACAAAGGATCATAAGACACTACTATCAACAATTATATGCCAATAAAACGGACAACGTGGAAGAAATGGACAAATTCCTAGAAAAGTACAACTTTCCAAAACGGGACCAGGAAGAAATAGAAAATCTTAACAGACCCATCACAAGCACGGAAATTGAAACTGTAATCAAAAATCTTCCAGCAAACAAAAGCCCAGGTCCAGACGGCTTCACAGCTGAATTCTATCAAAAATTTAGAGAAGGGCTAACACCTATCCTGCTCAAACTCTTCCAGAAAATTGCAGAGGAAGGTAAACTTCCAAACTCATTCTATGAGGCCACCATCACCCTAATACCAAAACCTGACAAAGATG
>NW_011491764.1:15944-16445 GCF_000754665.1 Bison bison bison | reverse complement strand
GACACAAGCTTCCCTAACCAAGAAACCTTGACAAGCCACCTGTACAAACCCACACAGAGTGAGGAAATGCCACAATAAAGAGAACTCCACAAACTGCCAGAATACAGAAAGGACACCCAAAATTCAGCAATTTAAACAAGAAGAACAGACAGAGGAATACCCAGCAGATAAAGGAACAGGATAAAAGCCCACCAAACCAAACAAAAGAGGAAGAGATAGGGAATCTACCTGATAAAGAATTCCGAATAATGATAGTGAAATTGATCCAAAATCTTGAAATCAAAATGGAATCACAGATAAATAGCTTGGAGACAAAGATTGAGAAGATGCAAGAAAGGTTTAACAAGGACCTAGAAGAAATAAAAGAGAGTCAATATAAAATGAATAATGCAATAAATGAAATTAAAAACACTCTGGAGGCAACAAATAGTAGACTAACAGAGGCAGAAGATAGGATTAGTGAATTAGAAGATAGAATGGTAGAAATAAATGAATCAGAGA
>NW_011491764.1:14479-15201 GCF_000754665.1 Bison bison bison | reverse complement strand
ATCAATATAGTGAAAATGAGTATTCTACCCAAAGCAATTTATAGATTCAATGAAATCCCTATCAAGCTACCAACGGTATTCTTCACAGAGCTAGAACAAATAATTTCACAATTTGTATGAAAATACAAAAAACCTCCAATAGCCAAAGCTATCTTGAGAAAGAAGAATGGAACTGGAGGAATCAACCTGCCTGACTTCAGGCTCTATTACAAAGCCACAGTTGTCAAGACAGTATGGTACTGGCACAAAGACAGAAATATTGATCAATGGAACAAAATAGAAAGCCCAGAGATAAATCCACACACATATGGACACCTTATCTTTGACAAAGGAGGCAAGAATATACAATGGATTAAAGACAATGTCTTTAACAAGTGGTGCTGGGAAAACTGGTCAACCACTTGTAAAAGAATGAAACAAGAACACTTTCTAACAAACACCTTACACAAAAATAAACTCAAAATGGATTAAAGATCTAAACGTAAGACCAGAAACTAGAAAACTCCTAGAGGAGAACATAGGCAAAACACTCTCCGACATACATCACAGCAGGATCCTCTATGACCCACCTCCCAGAATATTGGAAATAAAAGCAAAAATAAACAAATGGGACCTAATTAAACTTAAAAGCTTCTGCACAACAAAGGAAACTATTAGCAAGGTGAAAAGGCAGCCTTCAGAATGGGAGAAAATAATAGCAAATGAAGCAATGGACAAACAAC
>NW_011491764.1:12681-13350 GCF_000754665.1 Bison bison bison | reverse complement strand
TGTAGTTTTTCAGTTGCTCAGTCATGTCTGACTCTTTGCCATACCATGGAATGCAGTATGCAAGGCTTGGCAGTCTTTCACCATTTCCTCGACCTTGCTCAAAGTCATGTCCACTGAGTCAGTGATGCCATCTAACAATCTTTTCCTCTGCCATCCCGTTCTCCTCCTGCCTTCAATCTTTCCCAGCATCAGGGTCTTTTCCAATGAGTTGGTGCTTCACATCAGGTGGCCAAAGCATTGGAACTTCAGGTTCATAATCAGTCCTTCCAATGAATATTCAGGACTGATTTCCTTTAGGATTAACTGATTTGTTCTCCTTGCAGTCCATGGGACTCTCAAGTGTCTTCTCCAGCACAACAGTTTGAAAGCATCAATTCTTCAGTGCTTAGCCTTCTATATGGTCCAACACTCACACCCACACATGACCTTTGGAAAAATCATAGCATTGACTATACAGACCTTTGTTGGCAAAGTGATATCTCTGCTTTTTAATATGCCATGTCATATGCCTTTTTAAGAGGCATGTCATAACTTTTCTACCAAGGAGCAAGCATCTTTTAATTTCATAGTTGCAGTCACCATCTGCAGTGATTTTGGAGTCCAAGAAAATAAGGTCTCTCACTGTTTCCATTGTTTGATCATCTGTTTGTCATGAACTGGTAGGACCAG
>NW_011491764.1:11497-12581 GCF_000754665.1 Bison bison bison | reverse complement strand
CTGGAGCCTATTATACAGAGTGAAGTAAGCCAGAAGAAAAACACCAATACAGTATACTAAGCATATATATGGAATTTAGAAAGATGGTAACAATAACCCTGTATGCAAGACAGCAAAAGAGACACTGATGTATAGATCAGTCTTATGGACTCTGTGGGAGAGGGAGAGGGTGGGGAGATTTGGGAGAATAGCATTGAAACATGTATAATATCATGTATGAAATGAGTCGCCAGTCTAGGTTCAATGCACGGTACTGGATGCTTGGGGCTGGTGCACTGGGACGACCCAGAGGGAAGGGAGGGGAGGGAGGAGGGAGGAGGGTTCAGGATGGGGAACACGGGTATACCTGTGGCGGATTCATTTCTATATTTGGCAAAACTAATACAATATTGTAAAGTTTAAAAATAAAATAAAATTTTAAAATAAAAGAAAAAGACGTAGGCAATTTTGTGAAATTCTTACTTGTTATTACCCCCACTCCCTCCTAGAAAGACATGGTTTGGATTTGAGAAAGCAGTAGCTCAGCCCCAGCTCCTTCCGTTCCTTTTCCTGAATCAGAGAGAGAAGAGCAAAGCTAATAATCTACAATCTAACCCATCTCAATTGTTCCCAAAGAGGTTATTTTCTGTGTTACCTAGCTCAGAGCTCAGACAGTCTTATGTGGCATAGTTCAGATACCAGGCTAGGAAAAGCCATGAGAAGTAGTGCACATAGTTCGTGAAAATTGCGGGGAGATTACAGATGCACTGACAACTTAGAAAAGAGATTACTGATACTACAAAACTGCTGATTGTTCCAATAGAAAGCTAAGGCCCTGAAAGACAGCAGGGCCAAGACTCTTAGAAAGATGAATGGCAAAACCAATACAATATTGTAAAGTAATTATCCTCCAATTAAAATAAATATTTTTTTTTTAAAGAAAAGTAAGGCATTTAAAAGCAGCCATGTACACAGAGAATCACACACACACACACACACACAGGAAAAAGATGAATTTAGTAAAGGTCTGAGAAGACCTCAAGTCTTAATGCTAGGTTGATCTCAAGCACAGAACATAATTAGTGATTAATTAGTGACAGTCTTC
>NW_011491764.1:10227-11397 GCF_000754665.1 Bison bison bison | reverse complement strand
AAAAAATGAAGAAAAGTGAACTAAGTCTAAGGGCATTCTGAGATGACATCAAGTGAGTTAATACACACATTCTAGGAGAAGAAGTGGAAACAGAAAGAGAAGAAGAAGAAAGGAAGGAAGAGGAGGTGTGGAAGATCAAGAAGATATGGTTCTATAGTACTAGTAGAATTCAATTCCCCACTTACAATAATGAATAGAATAAACTAGACAGAAGATCAGTAAGTACATGAAAGATGAACAATTATAGGCCAATTGGACCTACTCCTCTAAAACTCAGAAGATACATTTTTCATGAGCAAGCAAGAAACATTATCCAAGATAAAGCATATTTTAGGCCATAAAACAAGTCTTAATAAATTCAAAAGACTGAAAACATGCAGTCTTTTCACAGTGGAATGAAACTCTAAATCAACAACAGAAGGAAAAGTGATATGTCCGCACATAGATAGAAGTGAAAGAATACACATTTAAACAAGTCAAAGAATACATTATAAGGGAAATTAGAAAATATCTTGAAGCAAGTGAAAATGAAAACATGACTCACAAGTGTCTTATGGAATGCAAAGAAAACAATGATAGGAGTCTATAACTGTAAAAGTTTACATATGAAAGGAAAAAAATTGCAAATCAAAAACCTAACTTTACACTTTGAAAAGGAAGAGTAACTAAACCCAAAGTTAGCATAAGGTAGGAAATAATAGAGGTTATAGCATAAATAAATAATACAAAGATATAAAGACAATAGAAAAAAAACAATGAAATCAAGAGTTGGTTCTGCAAAATATCGAAATTGATAAACCTTTAGGTAGCTTGAGTTTGAGAAAAGGACAAAACACATATAAAATCAAATGACGTGGAAATTAATACTGCTTTTATGAAAAAGAGAAGATGATAAAAGTACTATGAAAAATTGTTCACTAACAATTTGATTAACCTTGATGAAATGACACATTTCTAGAAACTCACAACTCATCAAGATTAAACCATTATAAATCTATAATTGTAAGGAAATCAAAGGTTTCCTAACAAATTACAGTTGATCCTTGAACGGTGTGAGTGGTAGAGGATCCCTGTACAGTTGAAAGTTTGTGTAAAACTTTACAGTCATCCCTCCATATCCATGGTTCTGTATCAGTGGATTCATGTATTTACTATAGAACAGTTTTTCAG
>NW_011491764.1:9176-10127 GCF_000754665.1 Bison bison bison | reverse complement strand
GGCATAAGGATGATGTCATCTGCATATCTGAGGTTGTTGATACTTCTCCCAGCAATCTTGATTCCAGCCTGTGCTTCACTGAACCCAGTAGTACTGTAGTACATATTTATTGAAAAAAAAAAAAATCCACACAAGTGGATTTGTGCAGTTCATACTGATGTTGCCTTAGGATCAACTGTAGTGAAAAATCTCACAACAAAGAAAAGACAAAGGTCAGATGGCTTCACTGGTGAATTTTATCATATATTTAAGAGAAGAATTAACACTAATCCTTCTCAAAATCTTTCAAAATATTGAAGAAGTAACAAAAAACACACAATGACACTATAAAAAAAAACTACACACCGATATTCCTAATAAATACTGAATGCAAAAATTTTCAACATAATACTAGCAAATTGAATTCATCAGATTATTAATATGATTATATATCATAATAAAGTGGGATTTCTTCCTGGAATGAAACAATGGGTTATCATATAAAAATCAATCCAAGTAATACACTATATACTATACATGAACCAAGAACTTCCAGATATTCAAGCTGGTTTTGGAAAAGGCAGAAGAACAAGAGATCAAATTGCCAACATCCATTGGATCATAGAAAAAGCAAGAGAGTTTCAGAAAAACATCTACTTCTGCTTTATTGACTACACCAAAGCCTTTGACTGTGTAGATCACAGCATACCATGGAAAATTCTTCAAGAGATGGGAATACCAGACCACCTTACTTGCCTCCTGAGAAATTGGTATGCAGATCAAGAAGCAGCAGTTAGAAATGGACATGGAACAAGGGCCTGGTTCCAAATTGGGAAAGGAGTACATCAAGGCTGTATATTGTCACCCTGCTTATTTAACTTATATGCAGAGTACATCATGCAAAATTCCAGGTTGGATGAAACACAAGCTGGAATCAAGACTGCCTGGAGAAGTATCAATAACCTCAGAGAG
>NW_011491764.1:6103-7719 GCF_000754665.1 Bison bison bison | reverse complement strand
AGTCCATGGGGTCACAAAGAGTCAGACACGACTGAGCCACTGGACTAAACTGAACTGAACTGAATACACTACACTGGCAGAAAGAAGAGGAAAAAAACACATATTCTCTCACCTAATGCACAAAAAGTATGTAACAAAATACTTTCAATCATCTTTTAATGATAAAAGCAGTAACCAAAGTAGGAACAGAATAAAACCAACTTAACATAATAAAGGCCAGATATAGAAAACCCAGATCTATCATACTTAATGAGGAAAGACTGAAGGCTTTCTCTCTGAGATCAAGAACAAGACAATAATAGGAATTTTCACCACTTCTATTCAACATAGAGAAATAAAATGCAAACACACTGGAAAAGAAGAAATTAAAGAAGATACCATGAGGGAGAAAAATATCTCATGTTCCTGGATTAGCAGACACAATATTATTAAGATGTCAATATCACCAAAGTGATCTACAGAATCTATGCAGTGTCTATGAAAACCCCAGCAACTTTTTTTGCAGGAATAGAGATATCCATTATAAACCTATATCGAATCTTGGGGATCCAGAGCAGCCAAAATAATTTTGAAAAAAGATGAACAAAGATTGAGGTTTAATACTTCTTGATTTCAAAACTTACTAGAAAGCTACAATAATAAAGAGTGTGGTGCTGGCACAGTGACAGATGTAATTACAAACGATATAGAATACAGAGCCAGAAATATACCCTCACATACATTGTAAAATAATTTTTGTGAATGAGGCCAAGACCATTCAATGAGGAAAGGACAGTCTTTTCAACAAATATTCATAGGAAAAATGGATATCCACCTGTAAAATAATGAAGTTGTATTTTTACCTTACTCCATATACAAAAATTAACTCAAATGGATCAAAGGCCTGAACATAAGAGCTAGAACTATGGAACTCTTATAAGAAAACATAGGGGAAATGTTTTATGACATTGAATTTGGCAAAGATCTTTTGGATATGACCCCAAAAGCACAAACTATGAAGAAAAATTGGATTCAATATTAAAAACATTTGCACATCAAAGGGTGCTATTATCAGAATGCAAAAGCAACCCATGGAATGAAAGTAATGATGTGCAAATCACATATTTGACTAGAGGTTAATATACAGAATATATAAGGAACTCCTATAACTTGACAGCAAAAAGACAAACTACCCAAATAAAAATGGGCAAAGAACTGCAATAGACATTTCTATAAAGAAGATGTACAAATGACTAATAGCACACGTTAAGATGCTCAACAAAGCTAACCAATAGAGAAACCTAAATCACAAACACAAAGAGATACCACTTCAAATCCATTGGGATAGCTATGAAAAACAAATCAGTGTTGGTGAGGATGTACAGTAATAGAATTCCTTTTGCTTTGCTGGTGGGAATATAAAATAGTACAGCTTCAGTGGAAAACAGTATGGAGGTTCCTTAAACATTTAAAAATAGAATTTATGATAAAGAAACTCTGCTTCTATGTATACCCAAAATAATTGAAAGCAGAGGTTCAAACAGATATCTGTACACCTATATTCTAGCAGCATTTTTCATAGTAGTCAAAAAGTGAAGCGACTCCAATTGTAAATTGATGAATGAGTGGATAAAGAA
>NW_011491764.1:5821-6003 GCF_000754665.1 Bison bison bison | reverse complement strand
AAAAAAAAAAAAACTACCAAAAATCAATTATTCCCTGTAAGAAACAAAGTATTATCACTATCAATTATGCCTTTCAGAAGAAAAATAATAGTATTTGTATGCTTTCCTTTAGTCTTTTCTGCCTACATTTTATCCTATATATCACTGTTTTTGGTTTTTTTTTTTTTTAGTTTTATTTATTT
>NW_011491764.1:5028-5721 GCF_000754665.1 Bison bison bison | reverse complement strand
GTACATATAATGTCATATTTTTCAGCTTTCAAAAGGAAAGGAAATTCAGATAAATGCTATAACTTCTATGAAACTTGAAGAATTATAAGGCTCAGTAAAATAAGTCAGACACAAAAGGATTATTTATGACTCCACTTTTATTAGGTACCTAGAATTATGAAATTCATAGAAAAAGTAAAATGGTGGTTGCCAGGGACTGAGGTGAGGAAGGAATGGGGATTTATTGTTTAATGAGGATAGAGTTTCAATCTGAGGAAGTGAAAAAAGTTCTGGAGGTGGATGATGATAATGTTTCACAACAATGTGAATGTACTTAATGATACTGAACTGTGTACTTAAAAATGCTTAAAATGATAAATTTTATGTTATATATATTTTGCCAAACTAAAAAAATAATCTGGCGTAATGAACAGGTGATCAATTATTACTTTGCTAACTCTGGAGAAAACTGATATGAAAAAGCTCCCTTTTACATATGTCTAACTATAATATCCAATACTTTGGCTGCCAGATGTGAAGAACTGACTCATTTGAGTCACTCAGTCATGTCTGACTCTTTGCGATGCCATGAACTGTAGCCTAACAAGTTCCTCTATCTGTGGAATTTTCCAGGCAAGAGTACTCCAGTGGGTTGCCATTTCCTTCTCCAGGGGATCTTCCTGACCCAGGGATCGAACCCAGGTCTCCCACATT
>NW_011491764.1:0-1222 GCF_000754665.1 Bison bison bison | reverse complement strand
ACACCAGGCTTCCCTGTCCTTCACTATCTCCTGGAGTCCACTCAAACTCATGTCCATTGAGTCACTGATGCCATCCAACCATCTCCTCCTCTGTCATTCCCTTCTCCTCCTGCCTTCAATCTTTCCCAGCATCAGGGTCTTTTCCAGTGAGCCGGCTCTTCACATCAGGTGGCCAAAGTATTGGAGTTTCAGCTTCAGCATCAGTTCTTCCAATGAGTATTCGGGGTTGATTTCTTTTAGGCTTGGTTGGATCTCCTTGATGTCCAAGGGACACTCTTCTCCAGCCCCACAGTTCAAAAGCATCAATTCTTTGGTACTCAGCCTTTTTTATGTACCAACTCTCACAACCGTATATGATTGCTGGAAAAACCATAGCTTTGACTATACAGATCTTTGTCAGCAAAATGATATCTCTGTTTTTTAATATGCTGTCTAGTTGTGTCATAGCTTTCCTTTCAAGGAGCAAGTTTCTTTTAATTTCGTGGCTGCAGTCACCATCCATAGTGACTTTGGAGCCCCCCAAAATGAAGTTTGTCACTGTTTCCATTTTTTCCTCACCTATTTGCCATGAAGTGATGGGATCAGATGCCATGATCTTCATTCTTTAAATGCGGAGTTTTAAGCCAGTTTTTCAATCTCCTCTTCACCCTCATCAAGAGGCCCTTTAGTTCCTGTTTGCTTTCTGCCATTAGAGTGCTATCATCTGCACATCTGAGGTTGTTGATATTTCTCCCAGCAATCTTGATTCCAGCTTGTGATTCATCCAGCCCAGCATTTTGCATGACATACTCTGTATAGAGGGGGCTTTCCTGATAGCTCAGCTTGTAAGAATCATCCTGCAATGCAGGAGACCCACTCCAGTAGAATTGCCTGGAGAATTCTATAGACAGAGGAGCCTGACAGGCTACATTCCACAGGGTCACAAAAAGTCAGACATGACTGAACGACTTTCACTTCACTCTGCACAGAAGTCAAATAAGCAGGGTGACAATACACAGCCTTGACATACTCCTTTCTCAATTTTGAACCAGTCCATTGTTCCATGTCTGTTCTAACTGTTGCTTCTTGACCTGCATACAGGTTTCTCAGGAGGCAGGTAAGGTGGTCTGGTATTCTTACCTCTTTAAGAATTGTCTACAGTTGTTGTGATCCACACAAAGACTTTTGTGTAGCCAATGAATCAGAAATAGATGTTTTTCTGACATTATTTTTAGCCTAATTT
>NW_011491763.1:19868-20547 GCF_000754665.1 Bison bison bison | reverse complement strand
CAACTAGACTGTAATCAACGTGTTGGCTAGGCTGTATTCTCATATAAAGGAATAGTTAGGAAAGAATATACTTCCAAGTTCATTCAGGTTGTTGACAGAATTCACGTTCTTGTGGCTATATAACCAAAGTTCCAGAACATTTTGCTGGCTGCCAGCAGGAGACTGGTGCAGACAGTACCTGTTTCCCATGTGTCTCCCCAACATACTTGCTTACATTTTCAAAAACAGTAATGAGATTCTTCCTGCAGTCTGATAAGACAGCTTTATATAACATGATATAATCATAGAAGTGATTTTGGATCATATAATATAACCTAATCGAGCCAATGACATTCCATTACCTTTGCCATTGTTTACAATTTGCTATTGGTTAGAAGTCAAGGTACTGTGTGCATACAAGGGGAGTGGAGTAAACAAAGACATGAACACTAGTAGACAAGAAATCATTAGGGGTTACCTTATGGTTTGTCTGCTACAACTTATTTTTTTTAAAAAATTGAATAAGAGGGCTGTTACTTACACATGATATCTCCCAGGGCTTCCCTGGTGGTTCAGACGGTAAAGAATCCACCTGCAATGCGGGAGACCTAGGTTTGATGCCTGGGTTGGAAAGATCCCCTGGAGAAGGGCATGGCAACCCACTCCAGTATTCTTGCCTGGAGAATCCCCGTGGACAGAG
>NW_011491763.1:16199-16425 GCF_000754665.1 Bison bison bison | reverse complement strand
AGGCCAGAATACTGGAGTTGGTAGTCTTTCCCTTCTCCAGGGGATCTTCCCAACCCAGGGATCGAACCCAGGTTCCCTGCATTGCAGGAAGATTCTTTACCAGCTGAGCCACAAGGGAAGCCCAAGAGAAAGATGCTAAAAAAGGTGGCCTTTGAGTGCCTGATGCACTGAGCAATAGACAAGGACCAGCCAGGGAAACTCTTTAAGCACCAGCTGCCAGAGGCTA
>NW_011491763.1:14441-16099 GCF_000754665.1 Bison bison bison | reverse complement strand
GTTTGGATTCATTGTTATTAATTCTAGATTTCTTTTTCTTTCATTTTTACTCCCTTCATTATTCTTTGTTGTTGTGATTGTTTTTATTATGATTATTTCTACTTAGGCTCTTGGGAATTTTTTTTCTAATCACACTTTAATTTCCTTAATATATTTTTCTGTCTACTTTGGCCTTCTGCTGTTCTATGTATTTGGGGGTGTTCTCTATTTGTTGTAGCTTTTCTTTAATATATATGGATCTTTTTTATATACTTCTACTTAACTTTGCTTTTTCATTTTTTCACCATTTTTGTTTATGTGTTTTGTTTTACTTGCTTTATTCCTCACTTGGCACTTGGCTTTCGTTTCATGTTCTGTTTTGTGTTTCAGTTTTGTTTTAATTGGTTGATATCATGTTTAGTTTCTTTTGTTCTCTGGGTCACTCTCTTGTACTTTTGTCTTCTTTGGTCTTTTTTCTTTGTTTCTATGTATATATCTGTGTGCATTATGTTCCTTTCTTTTTATTTTTGTTTGTCTGATTTTGCTTTTACCATTTGTCTAGGATTCATTTTCTGTTTCTTGTACTGGGTTTATTGTTCATTTGTTTTAATCCCCTTTATTGATATAACAAATGGCTCATGCAGTCTTGGTACCCTGACCAGAAGTCAGGCCTGACCGTCTGGAGTTGGAGCGCGCAGTTCAGGATGCTAGTGCCAGAGTAATCCTGACCTCAGAGATTATTCATCATGAGAATTTCCACAAAGGCTTCCATCTGAATAAAAGACCTGGAACCACAAAACTGCCTGCAGCACCCAGGGCTGGACACCTCACACAAACAACAAACAAGACAGCAATATAAAACCAATATTCACCACCTCACAAAGTCCTGCCCATCAGAGGGGGGAAAAAACTCACCTCCACCCACCAGAACTTAGGAACAAGTACCTCCCAACACAAAGCCTACAAAAGCAACTCGATGAACCTAACCCACCAGAAGCAGAGATCAAAAGTAAGAAAAAATATGAACCTATAGTCTGAAGAAAGGAGAATTCAAACACAGTAACTCAGACAAAATGAAAATACACAGAAATATCATGCAGATAAAGGAATAAGGTAAAACCCCACAAGACCAAATAAAGAAAGACGAAATAAACAAACTACCTGAAAAAGAATTCAGAGTAATGATAGTAAACATGATTCAAAATCACAAAAACAGAATGGAGAAAATGAAAGAATCATTTAACAAGGACCCAGAAGAAATGAGAAATAAGCAAACAGTAATGAACAACTCAATTACTAGAATTAAAAACATTCTAGAAGAAATCAATACCAGAATAACTGAGGCATAAGAATGGATAAGTAAGCTGGAAGACAGAATGGTGGAAAAAACTGCTTAAGAGCAGAATAAAGAAAACAGAATGAAAAGAATTGAGGATAGTCTCAGATACCTCTGGAACAATATTTAATGCAACAACATTCTAATTATTGGGGTCTCAGAAGAAGAATCAAGAGAGAAAGGGTCTGAGAAAACATTTGAAAAGATTATAGTCAAAAACTTCCCTAAGATGGGAAAAGAAATAGTCAATCAAGTCTAAGAAGCGCTGAGAGACCCTTACAGAATAAACCCAAGGAGAAACACACTGAAACACATAGTAATCAAACTGACAAAAATTGAAGAC
>NW_011491763.1:10595-11963 GCF_000754665.1 Bison bison bison | reverse complement strand
AAGAACTGACTCAATGGAAAAGCCCCTGATGCTGGGAAAGATTGAAGGTGGGAGGAGAAGGGGACGACAGAGGATGATATGGCTGGATGGCATCACTGACTCAATGGACATGAGTCTGAGTGAGCTCCAGGAGTTGGTGATAGACAGGGAGGCCTGGCGTGCTGCAGTCCATGGGGTCACAAAGAGTTGGACACGACTGAGTGACTGAACTGAACTGAATCAAACTTACAAGCTATTGCACAGCAAAGGAATCCATTAAAAAAAAGAAGAAGAAGAAGAAGAAGAAGAAAAAACCACAGGGAAGAAAAATAAATGGAGGAATTCCCTAGTGGTCCAATGGTTAGGCCTCCGTACTTTCACTGCTCAGGGTATGAGGTCAATCCCAGGTCAGGAAACTAAGATCACACAAGCTGCATGGTTGCAGTCACAGAGAAAATGAAAATGGTTCCTAATCAAACTTACAAGCTTTTGCACACTCAAACAAAACATAAACAAAACAAAAAAGACAATTTACAGAATGGGGAAAATACTTGCAAGAGACGCGAATGACTAGGGCTTCATTTTCAAAATATAGAAACAGCAAACACAACTCAACAACAACGAAAACAGACAACCCAATCCAAAAACAGGGAGAAGACCTAAATAAATAAGCCTCCAAAGAAGACATAGAGATGGCAAATAGGCACATGAAAAAGTGCTTATCATCACTATGTATTAGAGAAATGCAAATCAAAACTACAATGAGGTACCACCTCACACTGGTAAGAATGGCCAGCATTAAAAAGTCTACTTGCCTGTGCTATACACTAGGTCTTTGTTGGTTACCCATTTTAAGTACAGCAGTGTGTACATATCCATTCCAAATTCCCAAACTATCCATTCCCCCTGTTACGTGACAGCCTTGATGGAAGAGGAGTTTGGGGAAGGGTGGATACATACATATCTATGGCTGAGTCCCTTTGGCTGTTCCCCTGAAACTATCACAACACTGTTTATCAGCTAAATCCCAATATAAAACAAAAAGATTAACAACAACAACAACAAAAAAACAAATAACAAGGACATAGGAACTTACCTGGTAGTCCAGTGGTTAAGATTTCACATCTTGATTGCAGGGATCATGGGGTTCGATCTCTGGTTGGAGAACAAAACTCCACAGGCTGTGTAGAGCAGCCAAAACAAAACAAAAAACACCTAAAAGGGAAAAAAAAAAAAAGTCTACAAATTACAACTGCTGCAGAGTGTATGGAGAAAATGGAAACCTCCTATACTGCTGGTGGGAATGTAAGGTGCACTCACTGTGCAATATAGCATGGAGATTCTTCAAAAAAGTAAAAGTAGAAATACCATATGACCCAGCAGTACCAC
>NW_011491763.1:9423-10495 GCF_000754665.1 Bison bison bison | reverse complement strand
ATAATTAAAAAGATACATGCATAAATGTTCATGGCAGCACTAGTCACAATAGCAAAGACATGTAAACAACCTAAAGGTACACTGACAGATAAAAGGATAAAGATGGTATGGTACACATACAATGGAATAAAACTCAGCCATGAAAAACAATGAAATACTGCCATTCACAGCAACATGGATGCAACTACAGACTATCAGACTAAGTGAATAAGTCCAACAAAGACAAACACCATATGATATCTATATGTGGAATCTAAAATAGGACACAGATTAATCTATCTATGAAACAAAAACAAATTCATGGACACAGAAAATAGAATGGTTGCCAAGGGTGAGGGTTTAGGGGAGGCATAGAGTGGAAGGTTAGGGTTAACAGATGAAGACTATTATATACAGAATAAAAAAACAAAAAGGTCCTACTGTATAGCAAGGAGAACTATATTCAACCATAATGGAAAAAAATATTTTTAAAAAGGCATGTATATATAACTGAATCATTTTGCTGTACAGCATTGTAAATCAACTATACTTCAATATAAAATTTTTTTAAAAATAAAACACTAGAAAAAAAGAAAACTAGCCAAGCTTAAAACATGCTTTGAAAAATGGATATAAATTTGATTTGATTCACCCATTAAGAATGTATGAGAGTTTCAGTTTTTTCACATCTGCCTCAGGATTTCATATGGTCAATGTTATGTATTTTAGCTCTTCTATCAAGTAAATGATGGTATCCCATCCTGCTTTAATTTGCATTTCTCTAATTGTTAGCAATTTTCAATACCTTTCCATGTCCTTGGTGATACATCAGTAAAATGTTCCTATGTGCATTTTGCCCAATTTCTAATTATATGGTTTGCATTTCCATGGTTGAGTATTGAATATATAAATAGGAACATGCCCAGTGACACATTAGTGGTTCGTGGATATTTGCTCTGAGAATACAAATTATCTTTCCATTTTCTTCATATGGACTTATGCAGAGCAAAACTATACAATTTTAGAGTCATCCAATTTATCAATTCATTTTGTTAAATGAATATTTTTTTGTCTGTCATCATAAGAACAATTT
>NW_011491763.1:5612-7121 GCF_000754665.1 Bison bison bison | reverse complement strand
AGGGAATGGCACCCCACTCCAGTATTCTTGCCTGGAAAATCCCATGGACAGAGGAGCCTGGTGGGCCACAATCCACAAGGTCAAAGTGTTAGACATGATTGAACGACTAGCATACATTCTCTCTCAAACTCCCCTCCCATCCAGGCTGCCACATAACATTGAGCAGAGTTCCATATGCTATACAGTAGGTTCATGTTGGTTATCCATTTTGAATATAGCAACTACTTTTTAAGTTTAATGAAATTCAGCTTTTCAAGTATATATTTCATGAATTGGGCCTTTGGTGTTGTACCAAAAATATGCTGTCAAATCAAAGATCATTTAGGTTTTCTGCTAGATGACACGACTGAGTGACTAACACGTACTGTTTAGCATAGGGAACTCTATTCAATATATTGTAAAATCCAACAAGGAAAAGGAATCTTAAAAATATATATATATTCAGTTATACATATGTATGCATATACTTATGTATAATCATATCACTGTGCTATACACCTAAAACTAACACAACATTGCAAATCAACTACTTTTCAAGTAGAAAAAACAAAACAGAAATAAACCCATGCACTTATGGTCAATTAATCTATAACAAAAAGGGGCAAGAACATAAAATGAAGACAGTCTCTTCAATAAGTGATGCTGGAAAAACTGGAGAGCTACAAATAAAAGAATGAAATAAGGGACTTTCATGGTGGTTCAATGGTCAAGAATATGCCTTTCAATGCAGGTTCAATCCATGGTTGGAAAACTAAGATCCCACATGCCAAGGGGTAACTAAGCTTGCATACTCCAACTACTGAGCTCCTGTACTCTGAAGCCCGCAAGCCACAACTAGAAAGCCCACATGCCACAACTAAGACTGAATGCAGCCAAATAAAGAAGGAATGAACTTAGAACATTCTTGAACAGCACGTAACAAAAATGAACTCAAAATGGATCAAAGACCTAAATATAAGAGTGGAAACCACAAAACTCCTAATGGAAAACACAGGCAGAATGGTCTGAAATAAATCAATAGTAGGAATAGTTTACTGGATCTTCTATCCAAAATTGAAGGAAATAAAAGGAAAAATAAACAAACGGAATCTAATTAAATTAAAATGCTTTTGCACAGCAAAGGAAACTATTAATAAAATGAAAAGACAACCTAGAGACTGGGAGAAAATATTTGCAAATTATATGATGCATAAGAAGTTAATACTTAGCAAGTATAAACAGTTCATACAATTCAACACAGAAAAACCTGATTTTTAAAATGGGCGGAAGAACTGAACAACCATTTTCCAAGGAAGAAATGCAGATGAGCAACAGACATGAAAGGATACTCAACATTGCAAATCATCAGGGAAGTGCAACAAAATGCTTCACAATGTGCTGAAACTACAACACATCACAACCACAATGAGATATCACCTCACACCTTTCAGAACGGCTATCATCAAACGTCTATAAATAACAAACATTGGTAAGGATGTGGAGAAAAGAGAACCCTAGCACACTGCTGGA
>NW_011491763.1:4476-5512 GCF_000754665.1 Bison bison bison | reverse complement strand
TGGTGGAAATGCAAACTGGGCCAGCCACTATGGAGAACAGCATGGTGTTTTCTTAAAATACTAAAAAATTAGAGTCACCATATTATTCAGTGATCCCACTCCTAGGCATATATCCAGAGATAACTCTAATTTGAAAAGATACATATTCACCCAATGTTCCTGGCAGCAGTATTTTTAATAGCGAGACATGACCGCAGCTTGTTTCCATGGACAGATGTACAGATAATGTGGTACATATATAGAATAGAATACTACACAGAAAGAAAAACAAATGAAATAATGAAATTTGCAACAACATGCATGGACCTAGAGATGATCATACTAAGTAAACCCAGACAAAGACAAATATAATGCTTATATGTGGAATGTAAAAAATTATACAAAATAACTTATTCCAAAACAGTAATAGATTCACACAGAAAAGAAAACTTATTAAGGATACCAAAGGGGAAAGGGAGAAAGAAGGATCAATTAGGAATTTGGGATTAAAATATACACTAATACACACACTTTATTGAGCCCATCTTTGCATAAAATGTTCCCTTGATATCTCTCATTATCTTGAAGATATCTCTAGTCTTTCCCTTCTATTGTTTTCCTCTATTTCTTTGCATTGATCACTGAGGAAGGCTTTCTTATCTCTCCTTGCTATTCTTTGAAACTCTGCATTCAGAGTTTCCTTGTTTCCTTTGTTTTTCACTTCCCTTCTTTTCAGAGCTATTTGTAAGGCCTCCGCAGACAGCCATTTTGCTTTTTTGCATTTCTTTTTCATGGGGATGGTCTTGATTCCTGTCTCCTGTACAATGTCACAAACCTCTGTCCATAGTTCATCAGGTACTCAGTCAGATCTAGTCCCTTAAATCTATTTCTCACTTCCACTGTATAGTCATTAGGGATGCAGAAATGGTAGGCACCTAACAGAAGCAGATGATATTAAGAAAAGGTGACAAGAATACACAGAAGAACTGTACAAAAAAAATCTTCAAGACCCAGATAATCACAATGGTGTGATCACTCACCGAGAGCCAGACATTGT
>NW_011491763.1:1329-2057 GCF_000754665.1 Bison bison bison | reverse complement strand
TAGTTTGCATTCTCATCAACACTGTCAGAATATTCCATTTCCTGCACATCCTCTCCAGCACTTACTATTTTCAATTTTTTCTGATGAATGCCATTCTGACCAAAGTGAAATGATACCTCATTGTGGTTTTAATTTGCATTTCTCTAATAATGAGTGATGTTGAAGAACTTTTGTGTTTACTAGCCATCTACATTACTTTGCCAACAAAAGTCCATCCAGTCAAGGCTATGGTTTTTCCAGTAGTCATATACAGATATTAGAGCTGGACCATAAAAAAGCTGCATGGCAAAGAACTGATGCCCTCGAACTATGGTGCTGGAGAAGACTCCTGAGATTCCCTTGGACTGCAAGGAGATCAAACAAGTCAATCCGAAAGGAAATCAACCCTGAATATTCACTGGAAGGACAGATGCTGAACCTTAAGCTTCAATATTGTGGTCATCTGATGCGAAGAGCCAACTTATTGGAAAAGATCCTGAACTGGGAAAGATTGAGAGCAGGAGGAAAAGGGGACGACAGAGGACAAGATGGCTGGATGGCATCACTGACTCAAAAAAGAACTAAAGAGCTGCTTGATGAAAGTGAAAGACGAGAGTAAAAAAGTTGGCTTAAAACTCAACGTTCAGAAAACTAAGATCATGGCATCTGGTCCCATCTCTTCACGGCAAATAGATGGGGAAACAATGGAAATAGTGACAGACTTTATTTTTTTGGGCTCCAAAAACACT
>NW_011491763.1:0-813 GCF_000754665.1 Bison bison bison | reverse complement strand
AGAGAGTCCCTTGGACAGCAAGGAGATCCAACCAGTCCATCCTAAAGGAAATCAGTCCTGAGTATTCATTGGAATACTGAAGCTGAAACTCTAATACTTTGGCCACCTGATGCAGAGAACTGACTCATTTGAAAAGACCCTGATGTTGGGAAAGATTGAAGGCAGGAGGAGAAGGGGACGACAAAGAATGAGATGGTTGGATGGCATCACTGACTCGATGGACATGAGTTTGAGTAAGCTCTGGGAGTTGGTGATGGACAGGGAAGCCTGACGTGCTGCAGTCTATGGGGTCACAAAGAGTTGGACACGACTATGTGTCTGAAATAAACTGATACTTTCCAGGCAGTGCTAGTGGAAAAGAACTCACTTGCCAGTGCATAAGATGTAAGAGACATGAGTTCAATCCCTGGGTCAGAAAGATCCCTTGGCGGAGGGCATGGCAACCTACTCCAGTATTCTTGCCTGGAAAATCCCATGGACTGAGGAGCCTGGCAGGCTATGGTCCATAGCATCGCAAAGAGTCAGACACGACTTAAGTGACTTAGCACGCAAATATACACACATACATAAAAATTATTTTCCATGATATGTTATTAGAAGATATTGAAGTTTCTTGTGCTATACAGTAAATCAATGTTGCTTATCTATTTTATGTGTAGTAGTTTGTATCTGTTAATCACATACTATTTTTTCTAATTTCTTAATTCTTAATGAAATAGTTGATTTACAATGTTGTGTTAGTTTCTGATATACAGCAAAGTGAATCAGCTGTACATATACATATATCGCCTTTTTTGGATTTCTTTCTTATTT
>NW_011491762.1:16130-16738 GCF_000754665.1 Bison bison bison | reverse complement strand
CACTTCTTTTCCTTCTATTTGTCATGAAGTGATGGAACCAGATGCCATGATCTTAAATTTTTGAATGTAGAGTTTTAAACAAGCTTTTTCACTCTCATCTTTCACCCTTATCAAGCGGCTCTTTAGTTCCTCTTCACTTTCTACCATTAGAATGGTATCATTTGCATATCTGAGGTTGTTGATATTTCTCCTGACAGTCTTGATTCAGAGCTTGTGATTCATCGAGCCTGGCATTTTGCATAATGTACTCTGCATACAAATTAAATAGGCAGAGTGACAACGTGAGAAATTGTTTTACTCATTTCCCAGTTTTGAAGTAGTCCATTTTTCCTCGTTCAGAATCTAACTGCTGCTTCTTAACCTGTATACAGGTGAAAAGACAGCCTTCAGAATGGGAGAAAATAATAGTAAATGAAACAACTGACAAACAACTAATCTCAATAATATACAAGCAACTCCTACAGCTCAATTCCAGAAAAATAAATGACCCAATCAAAAAATGGGTCAAAGAACTAAATAGATATTTCTCCAAAGAAGACATACAGGTGGCTACCAAACACATGAAAAGATACTCAACATCATTCATTATCAGAGAAATGCAAATCAAA
>NW_011491762.1:15495-16030 GCF_000754665.1 Bison bison bison | reverse complement strand
TAGTACAGCCACTATGGGGAACAGTGTGGAGATTCCTTAAAAAACTGGAAATAGAACTGCCTTATGACCCAGCAATCCCAAAGCTGGGCATACACACTGAAGAAACCAGAATTGAAAGAGACACGTGTACCCCAATGTTCATTGCAGCACTGTTTATAGTAGCCAGGACATGGAAGCAACCTAGATGTCCATCAGCAGATGAATGGATAAGAAAGCAGTGGTACACATACAGAATGGAGTATTACTCAGCCATTAAAAAGAATACATTTGAATCAGTTCTAATGAGGTGGATGAAAATGGAGCCTATTATACAGAGTGAAGTAAGCCAGAAAGAAAATTACCAATGCAGTCAGATCAAATCAGATCAGTCACTAAGTCGTGTCCGACTCTTTGTGACTCCATGAATCGCAGCACGCCAGGCTTCCCTGTCCATCATTAACTCCCAGAGTTCACTCAGACTCACATCCATCGAGACAGTGATGCCTTCCAGCCATCTCATCCTCTGTCGTTCCCTTCTCCTTCTGCTCCCAATTCC
>NW_011491762.1:10286-12248 GCF_000754665.1 Bison bison bison | reverse complement strand
AAAAAAAAAAAAAAAAAGAAAAAAAAAAAAAAAGAAAACTTACCTGTGTGAGTTGATAACTAAAAAAAGTAACTGTAGAAAATATTATAAGTTGGTCTAAACAGTATTGTTTGTTGCTCTAGCATTCCTATGAGCCTCAAGTTTAGAATTTATACAAAAATTCAATATTTTATCAACTTTCATAGCCTTTTCAGAAATAACTCAAAGAATTCTTTCAGCCATTTGTTGAAATGCCGTGGGTCCATATCAAAGTTTTTTCTAATACCAATTTCTTGTTTTCCTCTTTTATCATTTTGACTTTAATTAGATTGTCATTTTAAATTATCTTCTCTAAACCAAACACCAAAATATACATATTTTCTTTGGTTGTAATTATGCATATTTTGATGCCTTCCCATGCTTGTCCGAAATTTGTTCTAAGAACCCATGCTTATCTTTTAAAACGTATTCAGCGAAAATTGTGTGTGGAATTTACCTCTCTAAATACCCTTTGGTTTTAGAAGTTTTAACTTTCTTATTAAAAAAATGTAAGGCCTAGGTCTTAATGTTTTGGTCAACATTTTATCACCAGTTCCTACCACTCTCATGTAAAAATTACTACTGGATTCAGTGAGTCTGTCATTTGGGTTTCTTAGCTAATGAACACAAGTACTTTCAATTAAAATAGAAGCGTTTATTACTTGTAATGAGTATGGAGACAGGGAGGTAGCTCTCAAAATACTGTTTCCCTGAACAGCAAGATCAGGGAAGTTTTAAGCTAAAGATGTGTGCATCTTCCAGGTAAAGGTGGAGATCTAGATGTGCTTGCTCCATGTGACAGTATGCTCAAATATACATTGTATGTTCAAAAATAGCAGCAATCCTCACCCTGAGGGCAAAGATTTAACCTTAAATGAGGCAAAGATTACTCCAGGTTAACAAAATCCAGGCACCTAGTTGAATGAAGTAACAGGGTCAGCAAAGGTCAGCATCACCATTTCTTGGGCTCCATTTAAAAGTAAGATGATTGAGTGCTCAAGGGAGTTTATATCCTGCAAAACAGTTCAAGAAGTACTTCAAGTAGCTTCAGGGTAATTTTTACCTTTTTTTTTTTTTTTCCAATTGTTTGGATTTATTTTAAATAATTCTGGAATATAAAACATCCTTCAGAAAGCTGTTTGTCCGACATGATCTTACCTTCTTTTTAATTTTTTGTAATAAATTTATTTATTTTAATTGGAGGCTAATTACTTTACAGTATTGTATTGGTTTTGCCATACATCAACATGAATCCACCACGGGTGCACATGTGTTCCCCATCCTGAAACCTCCTCCCACTTCCCTCCTTGTACCATCCCTCTGAGTTATCCCAGTGCACCAGCCCCAAGTATCCTGTATCATGCATTGAACCTGGACTGGCGATTCATTTCATATATGACATTATACATGTTTAAATGCCCTTCTCCCAAATCATCCCACCCTCTCCGTCTCCCACCAAGTCCAAAAGACTGTTCTGTACATCTGTGTCTCTTTTGCTTTGTCACATACAGGGTTACTGTTACCATCTTTCTAAATTCCATATATATGTGTTAGTATACTGTATTGGTGTTTTTCTTTCTGGCTTAATTCACTGTGTATAATAGGTTCCAGTTTCATCCACCTCATTAGAACGGATTAAAATGTATTCTTTTTAATGGCTGAGTAATACTCCATTGTGTATATGTACCACTGCATTCTTATCCATTCATCTGCTGATGGACATCTAGGTTGCTTCCATGTCCTGGCTACTATAAACAGTGCTACAATGAACATTGGGCTACACATGTCTCTTTCAATTCTGGTTTCCTCAGTGTGTATGCCCAGCATTGGGATTGCTGGGTCATAAGGCAGTTCCATTTCCAGTTTTTTAAGGAATCTCCACACTGTTCTCCATAGTGGCTGTACTAGTTTGCATTCCCACCAACAGTGTAAGAGGGTTCCCTT
>NW_011491762.1:7055-7847 GCF_000754665.1 Bison bison bison | reverse complement strand
CTGAAAAACATGCTGCTGAATAACCAATAAATCACAGAAGAAATCAAAAAAGAAAATCAAAATATGCATAGAAATGAATGAAAAATGAAAACACAACAACCCAAAAACCTGTGGGACACTGTAAAAACAGTGCTAAGGGGAAGGCTCATAGCAATACAGGCATACCTCAAGAAACAAGAGAAAAGTCAAGTTAATAACCAAACTCTACACCTAAAGCAACTAGAAAAGGAAGAAATGAAGAACCCCAGGGTTAGTAGAAGGAAAGAAATCTTAAAAATTAGTGCACAAATAAATGCAAAAGAAACAAAGGAGACCATAGCAAAAATCAACAAACCAAAGCTGGTTCTTTGAAAGGTTAAATAAAATTGACAAACCATTAGCCAGACTCATCAAGAAACAAAGGGAGAAAAATCAATTCAATAAAATTAGAAATTAAAATGGAGAGATCACAACAGACAACACAGAAATACAAAGGATCATAAGAGACTACTATCAGCAGTTATATGCCAATAAAATGGACAACTTGGAAGAAATGGACAAATTCTTAGAAAAGTACAACTTTCAAAAACTGAGCCAGGAAGAAATAGAAAATCCTAACAGACCCATCACAAGCACAGAAATCAAAACTGTAATCAGATATCTTCCAACTAATAAAAGCCCAGGACAAGATAGCTTCACAGCTGAATTCTACCAAAAATTTAGAGAAGAGCTAACACCTATCCTACTCAAACTCTTCCAGAAAATTGCAGAGAGGTAAACTTCCAAACTCATTCTATGAGGCCACCATCACCC
>NW_011491762.1:5414-6445 GCF_000754665.1 Bison bison bison | reverse complement strand
AACTAGATACTTTCTTTTTGCTTAATTCTTTTTTACATAAGGAAGCTGTAGCATAGACAGTTTAAGTAACTTTTCCAGGATAAGAGAACTGGTTAGTGCCAGAACTCCAATTGGACCCAAAGAGCCTGCAGTCAGAGTTTATGTTTTTGATAACTTTCCTACACTGCTATACTTGTCTATCTTCCCTTCTAAAATATAAGGGTAAGAGTTTTGTCATTTTTATCACCAACACATTATTGATATTAGTACATAGCAGACCACCAACAATGTTTTATAAATTAATCAATAACTAGATGAATATTTGTGAGGTTAAGACCATATCTGTCTTGAATATTATGATATTATTATAAGAAGAAATTCATATATGCTGAAAATAAGATAAAAGTTGATGTTTTCTATGAGAGTCATAGACAGGTCTCTGTTGCTTCTGATATGAACATTATAAAATTTTTTACAGACAATGTTTTTAATCTTATGAGAGTGGAACTTAAAATTATAATGTTTCTTAATATATCACCAATAAACATTAAAGCCAATATATCAGCAGAAAAACCTCAAGAACTTTGTAAAAATACTTAGATTCCTAAGTCATAACATTGAATTTGGCAATGATTTATTGGCTATGACACCAAGAGCTTAGGCAACAAAAGTAAAAATAGATAAACTGATGCCCAGCAAAATAAAAAAAAAAAGTTTTTCCACATTCTTTTATCAACAGAATGGAAAGACAACCCACAAAATGGGGAAAATATATGCAAATCATATTTTGATAAGATGTTTATATCCAGAGTATATAAGGAACAAGATGGAAGAGGAGTAGGTGGAGCACATCTTTCTCCGTGGATACATCAAGAATACACCTTCAGACATAGAAGTGCTTGCAGAACACCAGCTGGGAGCAGGCAGGAGAATCAGACAATCTTTGCCACAATCATACGTACCCAGGACAGGAATGCAGGTTCCCTAGAAGGTGCAGTGACTGGGAGCTGGAGTATAGGGATTGTGGAGCAAGCCCAGGGTTAGGGCTGCCA
>NW_011491762.1:0-1802 GCF_000754665.1 Bison bison bison | reverse complement strand
TTTTAGGATTTGAAATAACTTAGCTGGAATTCTATCACCTCCACTAGCTTTTTTTTTTTTTTTTTTAAGTGATGCTTCCTAAGTCTCACTTGACTTCACATTCCAGGATGTCTGACTCCAGGTAAGTGATCACACCATCGTGGTTATCTGGGTCATGAAGATCTATTTTGTATAGTTTTTCTGTGTATTCTTGTCACCTCGTCTTAATATCTTCTGCTTCTGCTAGGCCCATACAATTTCTGTCCTTTATTAAGCCCATCTTTGCATGAAATGTTCCCTTGGTATCTCTAATTTTCTTGAAGAGATCTCTAGTCTTTCCCATTCTACTATTTTCCTCTATTTCTTTGCATTGATAACTGAGGAAAGCTTTCTTATCTCTCCTTGCTATTCTTTGGAACTCTGCATTCAAATGGCTATATCTTTCCCCTTCTCCTTTGCCTTTAGTTTTTATTCTTCTCTCAGCTATTTGAAAGGCCTTCTCAGACAACCATTTTTCCTTTTTGCATTTCTTTTTCTTGGGGATAGTCTTGACCACTGCCTCCTGTACAATGTCATGAACCTCTGTCCATAGTTCTTCAGGCACTCTGTCTATCAGATATAATCCCTTGAATCTATTTGTCACATCCACTGTATAATCTTAAGGCATGTGATTTAGATTATAGCTGAATGGTCTAGTGCTTTTACCTACATTCTTCAATTTAAGTCAGAATTTGACAATAACATTCCAACCTTACAATCCACCCTTACAAGGGCAGAAACCAAGAGAAAGAAAAATTCAACTTTAAAGTCGAGGAAAAGGAGGCCTCAAACACAATGTTTTAAAAAAATAATTAAAAGACTGAGAAATACTACATAAATTAATAAATAATCTAGAAACACAAAAGTGCAAATAAATAAAGAGGAAATAGGCAAACTACCTGAAAAATAATTCAGAATAGTGATAGTAAAGTTGACCACAAACCTTAAGAATATAATGGAGAAAATGCAAGAATCGATTAACAAAGACCTAGAAGAATTGAAAAATAAACATAAAAAGACAAGAAACACAATTACTGAAATTAAGAATATTCTAGAACCAATCCATAGCAGAATATCTGAAGCTGAAAAACGAATCCATGAGCTGGAAGATAAAATGGTGGAAATAACTGCTGAAGAGCAGAATAAAGTAAAAAGAAAGAAAAGAACTGAAGATTGTCTCAGAGACCTCTGGGAGAATATTCAACACAACAACATTAGAATTCTAAGGGTCCAAAAAGAAGAAAAGAAAAATAAAGGTATGATAAAATTTTTGAAGAGATTATAGTTGAAAATTTCTACAACATGGAAACGGAAATGGTCAATCAAGTCCAAGAGATGCAAAGAATCCCATACAGGATAAACCCAGGGATAAAAATGCCAAGTAGCATACTAGTCAAACTAACAAAGATTAAACACAAAGAAAGAATATTAAAAGGAGCAAGGGAAAGCAACAAATAACATAAAAGGGAAACCTCATACATTTAACAGCTGATCTTTCAGAAGAAACTCTGCAGGCCAGAAGAGAATGGCAGAATATATTTAAAGTACTGAAAGGGAAAAATCTACAATAAAAATTACTTTACCTGGCATGGATCTCATTCAAAATTTATGGCCAAATCAAAACCTTTACAGACAAGCAAAGTTAAGAGAATTTAGTATCACCAAATCATCTTTATAATAAATGTCAAAGGGACTTATATAGTCAGGAAATGCAAGAGAAGGAAAGATCTACAAAAACAAACCACAAACAATTATGAAAATAGCAATAGGAACATATATATGAA
>NW_011491761.1:10047-10583 GCF_000754665.1 Bison bison bison | reverse complement strand
TCTGCTGATGAATATCTAGGTTGCTTCCATGTCCTAGCTATTATAAACAGTGCTGCAATGAACATTGGGGTACACGTGTCTCTTTCAATTCTGGCTTCCTCCTTATGTAAACCTAGCAGTGGGATTGCTGGGTAGTATGGCAGTTCTATTTCCAGTTTGTTAAGGTATCTCCACACTGTTCTACATAGTGGCTATACTAGCTTGAATTTCCACCAAAAGTGTAAGAGGGTTTCCTTTTCTCCACACCCTCTCCAGCATTTATTGTTTGTAGACTTTTGGATAGCAGCCATGCTGAGGGGCAAGACATGGTACCTCATAGTGGTTTTGATTTGCATCTCTCTGATAATGAGTAATGTTGAGCATCTTTTCATGTGTTTGTTAGCCATCTGTACATCTTCTTTGAAGAAAAGTCTGTTTAGTTCTTTGGCCAATCCACATTAATTTTTCTGGAATTGAGCTGCAGGTGTTGCTTGTATATTTTTGAGATTAATTCTTTGTCAGTTGCTTCATTTGCTATTATTGTCTCCCATTCTGAA
>NW_011491761.1:9465-9938 GCF_000754665.1 Bison bison bison | reverse complement strand
AGCATTTAGATCTTTAATCCATTTTGAGTTTATTTTTGTGTATTGTGTTAGAAAGTGTTCGGGTTTATTTCTTTTACAAGTGGTGGACCAGTTTTCCCAGCACCACTTGTTAAAGAAATTGTCTTTTCTTCATCATATATTCTTGCCTCCTTTGTCAAACATAAGGTGTCCATTGGTACGTGGATGTATCTCTGGGCTTTCTATTTTGTTCCATTGATCTATATTTCTGTCTTTGTGTCAGGACAATACTGTCTTGATGACTGTAGCTTTGTAGTATTGTCTAAAGTCAAGCAGGTCGTTTCCTCTAGTTCCATTGTTCTTTCTCAAGATTGCTTTGGCTATTCGAAGTTTTTTGTATTTCCATGCAAATTGTGAAATTATTTGTTCTAGTTCTTTGAAAATTACTGTTGGTAGCTTGACAGGGATTGCATTGAACCTATAGATCACTTTGGGTAGTAGACACATTTTCACTA
>NW_011491761.1:8209-8969 GCF_000754665.1 Bison bison bison | reverse complement strand
CTCTGATTGCTTTGGCTAAAACTTCCAAAACTATGTTGAACAGTAGTGGTGAGATTTGGCACCCTTGTTATCTTCCTGACTTTAGGGGAAATGCTTTCAATTTTTCAACATTGAGGATAATGTTTGCTGTTAGTTTGTCATATATGGCTTTTATTATGTTGGAATATGTTCCTTCTGTGCCTGCTTTCTGGAGGGTTATCATAAATGGATATTGAATTTTGTCAAAGTCTTTCTCTGCATCTATTGAGATAATTATATGGTTTTTATCCTTCAATTTCTTAATGTGGTGTATCACATTGATTGCTTTGTGAATATTGAAGAATCCTTGCATCCCTGGGATAAAGTCCACTTGGTCATGATGTATGATCTTTTTAATATGTTGTTGGATTCCATTTCCTAGAATTTTGTTGAGTATTTTTACTTCTATTTTCATCAGTGATATTGGCCTGTAATTTTCTTTTTTTTGTGGAATCTTTGTCTGGATTTTGTATTAGGGTAGTGGTGGCCTCACAGAATGAGTTTGACACTTTATCTTCCTCTCAGTTTGTGTAGGATAGGTGTTAGCTCTTCTTTAAATGTTTGGTAGAATTCACCTGTGAAGCCATTTGGTCCTGGGCTTTTGTTTGTTGGAATATTTTTCATTACAGTTTCGATTTCTGTGCTTGTGATGGGTTGGTTAAGATTTTTTATCTCTTCCTGGTTCAGTTTTGGAAGGTTATACTTTTCTAAGAATTTGTCCATTTCTTCCAAGTTGTCCATT
>NW_011491761.1:4163-5951 GCF_000754665.1 Bison bison bison | reverse complement strand
CTTGTTAAACATTTCTTGCATCTTCTCAATCCTTGTCTCTATTCTATTTATCTGTAACTCCATTTTGTTTTCAAGATTTTGGATCATCTTTACTATCATTATTCTGAATTCCTTTTCAGGTAGACTCCCTTTCTCCTCCTCTTTTGTTTGATTTGGTGGGCATTTATCATGTTCCTTTACCTGCTGAATATTTATCTGCCTTTTCATTTTGTTTAGATTGATGTGTTTGAGGTGAGCTTTCTGTATGCTGGAAGTTTGTGGTTCTTCTTTATTGTGGAGGTTGCTCCCTGTGGGTGGGTTTGAACGAGTGGTTTGTCAAGGTTTCCTGTTTCAGCAAGCTTGCATTGGTGTTCTGGTGGGTGGAGTTGGAACTCTTCTCTCTGGAGCACAATGAAGTGTTCAGTAGTGAGTTTTTACATATCTATGTGTTTGGTGTGACTTTGGGCTGTCTGTATTTTAATGCTCCGGGCATGTTCCTACATTGCTGGAGAATTAGTACGGTATGTCTTGCTCTGGAACTTGTTGTCTCTTGGGTGGATCTTGGTTTCAGTGTAGGTATGGATGCTTTTGTTTGAGCTCTTTTCAACTAATGTTCCCTGGAGTCAGGAGTTTTATGGCGTTCTCATATTTTGTATTTAAGCCTCCTGCCTCTGGCTTTCAATCTTATTTTTTACAGTAGCCTCAAGACTTCTCCATCCACACAGCACAGATGATAAAACATCTAGGTTAATGGTGAAAAGTTTCTCCACAGTGAGGAACACCCAGAGAGGTGCACAGAGTTACATGGAGAAGAGAAGAGGGAGGAGGGAAATAGAGATGATCTGAAGGAAAAGAGTGGGAATCAGAAGGGGAGAGACCAATCTTCCCAGTAGTCAATTGCCTAAGTGTTTTTCACAGCCTGGAACACCCAGAGAGATTCACAGAATTAAGTAGAGATGAGAAGATGTGTGTCAGGGAAGGAGTTAGAGGTGACCTGGGGGGAGAAAAGGGAGAGTCAAAAGGGGAGAGAGCACTCAATCCATTAATCACACCCCTAAGCAAAAATGGGTACTGAAGATCATATTCTTAAAGGTACAAAATTGATAACAAATATCAAAAAGCAAAGATTAAAAATCTAGAGTAGAGGTTAGACTCTGTAAAATACATTAAAAATACAAAACAATATCAATCACAAAAATTATAAAAAATTATATATAAAATTTGCTTTAAATATAAGGTCTTTTTTTGCAAGGTAATAAAGTGAAAGTGAAGTCGCTCAGTTGTTTCTGACTTTTTGCAACCCCATAGACTATAGCCTATCAGGGTCCTCTGTCCATGGGATTTTCCAGGCATGAATACTGGATGGTGGCCATTTCCTTCTCCAAGGGATCTTCCCAACCCATGGATCAAACCCGGGTCTCCCTCATTGTAGGCAGATGCTTTACTATCTGAGTAGGTTATAAAAATTAAAATTAAACAAGTAATAAAGAACTTAAAAATTAAAAAAAAAATTGATAATAGTAAAAATATATCTCGGGATTTCTCTGGAGCTGTCGAGGGCAATGTGTGGTCAGTTCAGTTTCAGATAATTCCTTTTCTAGCTTATATATCTTCTCAAGGTCTATAGGCCTCTTCCAATGCTTAGTGAATGCTAACTACAGGCTTTTAATCTGTTGTACCTTTCACTTCCATACAGGTTCCTCCTTCTTTTTTTTTTTTTGCCTCCTCTGTTTGCAAGTCTCTTCAGTGTCTAATTTCCTCCCTGACACAAGGGGGTGAAGGTGCTCAGTTGTTCAGTTGCACTGTGGG
>NW_011491761.1:3744-4063 GCF_000754665.1 Bison bison bison | reverse complement strand
TTCTGGCTGACACCTGCCTGCCTCTCTGCCTTCAGTGGGGGGATGGGCTGGTCCACAGCCGGCTAGCTCTCCTTTGGCATTCACTCAATCCTTTGTTCTTTGAGCAGGACAGGCTGCCCCTCAGGTTAGGCTTTTCATGGCAAAGTTCTCTCTCTCTCTTTTTTTCTCTCTGGCTATCCCACATTTTGGGTTGCTGTATCATGTTAGCTTCTTCAGATTGTCCTCAGGACGTTCAGGCCTGGTCCTTACCCTAAGCATGCAACCCATGCCCCCCCTGTTCCTCCCCCACTTTCTGGTGGGGGACGCATGCATCTGGGCT
>NW_011491761.1:0-514 GCF_000754665.1 Bison bison bison | reverse complement strand
CCTCTGCCTTTTCTAAAACCAGCTTGAACTTCTGGAAGTTCACGGTTCATGTATTGCTGAAGCCTGGCTTGGAGAATTTTGAGCATTACTTTACTAGCATGTGAGATGAGAACAATGGTGTGGTAGTTTGAGCATTCTTTGGCATTGTCTTTCTTTGGGATTGGAATGAAAACTGATGTTTTCCAGTCCTGAGGTCACTGCTGAGTTTTCAAAATTTCCTGACATATTGAGTGTGGCACTTTCACAGCATCATCTTTCAAGGTTGAAATAGCTCAACTGGAATTCCATCACCTCCACTAGCTTTGTTCGTAGTGATGGCCCACTTGACTTCGCATTCCAGGATGTCTGGCTCTAGCTGAGTGATCACACCATCCTGATTATCTGGGTCGTGAAGGTCTTTTTGTATAGTTCTTCTGTGTATTATTTCCACCTCTTCTTAATATCTTCTGCTTCTGTTAGGTCCCTAGCATTTCTGTCCTTTATTGAGCCCATCTTTGCATGAAATGTTCTCTTG
>NW_011491760.1:10005-10883 GCF_000754665.1 Bison bison bison | reverse complement strand
TCAAAATTCAGATTCCTGGCCACACTTCAGACCCAGGGGAGCCAGGCATGGGAACTTGGAACCTGGAAGTCTCATAAACTTCCCAGGTGATTCTGATGAGCCGAAGGAGGATCCCTGCCCCACTGTGTTGGGGTCTTTGGTCCAAGGCTTCCTCCCTGGGGTTTTGCCCCACAAGCTGTACCCTTTGTCCCTTCCCGCCCTCCCACCCCTGCCCTTCACCCAAGCACCTGTAGAAACTTAAGTAGTGAAGTCTTCTGTTTTATGTCCCAGCTTCTCCTTAGTTTCTTTACACCATCATTCCCGGGGGCCTCTCAGGAACATTCTCCCGATATACTGAAGCTGTTGGCACCTCACCTTAGATTAAAGGAACACGTAGAGTCATTGGCTACTGAAGGCACCATCTATAATCTACCAAAGTTGTCACAGGTAAAACTCCACTCACCCAGCTTGCTCCTGACGCTTCGTTTGGCTGTTTTGTGGGCAAACATGGAGAGTAAGCCCTCACCCTCCTACTTTGTTTGGTTCCCGAGAAAGAAGAAATAGAGTTGCTAGTGGCTGTCTTCTTTGCCGAAAGGCTATTTAAAGATAAAACTGGATTTCAGGCAGGGGCCCAGGTTGATGATTTATTATGTTCAATTTTCAATTCTTTATCAGGTCCAGTTGAGAGAGGTGACAGAACTAGAAAGGCCCACTTCCCCAGGAGCCATTCGGTTGGGGTGAGCTTAGGGGCAGAGCCTGGGAAGAGGGCCTGACAGCCCCTCCTGTCCTACTTTTTGTTTGTTCAAGCTGCTGGTCTTTGAGTACCAGCTGAGTTCCTTGTGCAAAGACATCTCCATTTGATCCCCAAGTGGAGGTCATTTCATATTCCTGCACTGTGT
>NW_011491760.1:9160-9829 GCF_000754665.1 Bison bison bison | reverse complement strand
TTTGCGACCCCATGGACTGTAGCCAGCCAGTCTCCTCTGTCCATGGGATCCCTCCTGGGGATCTTCCCCACCCAGGGATCAAAGCTGCATCTCTTATGTCTCCTGCATTGGCAGGCGGGTTCTTTACCACTAGCACCACCTACATTTCAATACTTCTTTGAGATCATTATTACCGAATTGAGAACCATAATACTGAACCCAAGTGCCTGGAGTGACTTCTAATTGCAGCCCAATTAGAAATGAAGAAAAAAAGCACCCCTGGCTTTCTTGTATGACGAAGCTGAGGAGTAGGGACTGGGTTTCTACCCAAACTTTGCCTTGCAAAGCACTGTTCTGTGTAGACTCTGACAAGGGCTCATGGAAAGCTGAGGATGCGGCAGTGCCATAGTGCTGATAAAACCCTGAACTCCCCAGGTTAGAGACTCAGAAAAGTCTTTTCCTCCTCACCTCATCATTTTCTCCCAGCTGTGCACTCCCCATTTTTCATCTATCTACCAGGGTTTGTTTTTTTTTTTTTTTTGGAGTTGGAGGGAACACAACAATCTGAACATTTTGACCCATACACTTTGAATGTAGAGAGAGGGGTTCTCCACGTAAAACTGCATAAACACTTTGTCATTGGATTTTTTTTTTCTCCTGGACAAAAATTCTTGAAAAGGCTAGAGATGT
>NW_011491760.1:5025-6127 GCF_000754665.1 Bison bison bison | reverse complement strand
AACATATACAAATAGGAAACTGCTGCAGTCGTGGTCTGCAAAAACAAATGACTTTCACTTGTTTCATTTCACAACCCTGGCTTTGTGGCTAAGAGGAGGTCTCCAAAAACAGATGGCCTGGGTTTCCACCCAGGCTGTGCCACTTATTGGCTGTTTGACCTGGAGCAAGTGACTTTCTCCACCACTGTTTTCTCATCAGTAAAACAGAGAACAGTGGTACCTGTTCTATGGTGTTGTTATGATTAATTGCAAAAATCTATTTGAGACACTTAGAAGAGTGCCTGACATATAGTCAGTACTCAGTAAATGTTAACTTTTTTTTCTAGACCAGAGGTTCTTTAGCTTTAGGTCCATTGACCCCTGAGGGGGTTCTGTGGATGGATTCTAGTAGATCTAGGAATTCCCTGATGTTATATGTAAAAGTATGTGTGTGTGTGTAAGAGAGAGAGAGAGAGTTTTCCAGGACAAGGTCCACAGCTTTCAGTAGATTCTCAAATGTGCCTTCCCCTTGGCAAAAGAGCTTTAAAAGGAGGCTGAGATATTTGCACAAAAGTTGTTAAGATGACTGAACCAAGACAAGAGATGTCAAGAAAAATCTTTTGGTCCATCACATGGATGGATGCAGCCAACGGAGACCCCTCAGATGTCTTCTTGCCCTTTACAAGTACATATGCCTTCCATGTCAATCCCAGGCATTTGTCACTGCTCAAAGTGACTTTTCTTGTCCTCTGAATAAAAATGAGTAAGGCAGCTGTTACCTGAACACATACTTTTCCTTTTTTTCTCTCTCTCTCAAAAAAAAAAAAAGACTTGTCAGATTTGCTTGTAAGCTCAGACAGACTTGATAAGGAATGTAGCAGCACTTGAAGCAAGCCCTGCATATATTGTCAGAGCTCTAGGTGGAGTGGGTTATACCAGCTGTATAACCCGGTCCCTTGTGCCCCCTCCCCATCACAACGATGTAGCAGGTGGGTCAAGCCAGAGCCAAGGTGTGATACAGACAAGCTCTGCTTTCCAAGCTGAGGTGTGGGCCCCCACAGGTAATGCCATTATGGTGTTCAGGCAGTGATGAGAGCCAGGGTCTTTCAGATGTCAGACTTTG
>NW_011491760.1:4291-4925 GCF_000754665.1 Bison bison bison | reverse complement strand
AACAGGGGGCTTCAGAGAAGGGTTAGTAATTTGGTCCAAGAAATAAACACCAAGAGGATAAGACCCCCTTCGAGTTTGCTCACTCTGAGTTGAAAAGCCATTATTTCCCTTATCCTGCCCCTCTGTTCTAAATGAGACTTCAAAGCAGAAACCCATCTTTGCCTGGAGCAGCTATTGTATGGGCTGCTGAGTTACACGGGGGACACTCGGGAGCTGCTTGATGGTGAAAAAAAACCTGCCAAGTCTAGAGAACATTTCTGATCTCAAGGCTCTTAAATCTGGAGCCCTAGTTCAGAAACATGTGGTTCCCCTTCCAGCAGGGCTTGTCTCCAAGTCAGAAATCGTATGTTGACAGAGGCCATTTCAGATACATGCTTTAGTTTGAATTATTGCAGTCTTGAAAAAGTTCCTGTTTCCTGTAGTGTTTTTATTTTTCTAATCATGATTAGAATTATTCTTAGGTTCTGTCATGACTGTCCTGTGTCTTTGGTGGAGAGAGTTTATGGTGAGAGATATTTTCAAGCAATCTGCCAGGTCATGAAACTACACATGTGTACCTCCTGTGCAGGTTTCAAGAATAAAATCCAATGCCGTGGTGCTGTCTTGGTTGAAGACGAGTTAGAGTAGGAATTGA
>NW_011491760.1:0-1513 GCF_000754665.1 Bison bison bison | reverse complement strand
GGATCGAACCCAGATCTCCTGCATTGCAGCCATTGCCGCATTCTTTACTGTCTGAGCCACCAAGGAAGTGTATATATAACTCTCCCCATTTTCAGTGGGTTATCTCTCTTTTTCTTACTGACTTGTAGGAGCTCTACGTATGTTCTAAATGTAAATCCTTCATTAGTCACCTTGTTGCAAATATCTTCTCCCACTCTGTGACTTGCCTTTTTGCTCTCTTAATGGCACCTTTCTTTTTTTTTTTTTCCTGTTAATGGCCTTTAGTTTTTAATTTGGTTTTTCAATTTTTATCAAAGTTGTACATGCATATAGTTTAAGGAAGAAAGCCATTCTATGAGGCTTATTAAATAAAGACATTTTTCAACATGAAAGGTCTCTTAATGGCATCTTTCAATACACTAACAAGTTCTTAAATTTAATATGGTAACAATGATCAATCTTTTCATTTACAGTTAGCATTTGTGTGTGTGTGTGTGTTGTTTAGGAAATCTTTTTTTCCCCTTGAGGTCATACAGATATTCTATCTTGTATTCTAAGAGCTTTACTCTTTGTCTTTCACATTCATTTTTACAGCCCACATGGTGTTGCTTTTTGTGTATGGTATGAGAATCAGTCCAACTTCTTTGCCCCCTACGGATAGCCAACTATCCCAAATAGCACTTATTGAGGATTCTATTTATGTGTGGAAAATCTTCTCTCTGTTTTGAAGTGCCACAGTTTTAAAAATCAAGAATCTGGGTCTGAATCTATTTCTGGGTTTTGTATTCTATTCTACAGATCTGTTTGTTCCTGTGCTAGTCTTACTGCTTTTCAATCAGTACTGTTTTATAATAAATTCTCATGTCTGGTAGAGCAAGTTCTCCCACGTTGCTGCTCTTCAAAAGTGTCTTGGCTCTTCTTGGCACTTTGCCTTGCCTTATGAAGTTTAGAAATCAACTTGCCAAGTTCCACAAAAACAAACAAGTGAAATAACCCATTGGGGTCTTGCATTGGGACTTAGTTAGGTCTTCTTTTACTTTCAATGAAATGTTTGCAGTTTCTTACAATAGAGATCTCATGAACTTTTGTTCGATTTATTCCTGGGCACTTGATTTTCTTTTTCGTTTTTTGGTTGTCTTTTTGAAAAGGTTTTTATTGGAGCATAATTGATTTACAACGTTATGTTAATTTCAACAGCAAAGTGGATCAGTTATACGTATACGTATATCCACTCTTTTAAAAATTCTTTTCCCATATAGGCCATTCTAGAGTATTAAGTAGAGTTCCCTCTGCTATACAGTAGGTCCTTGAACACTGTGTGCTGTGTCACTTCAGTCGTGGTCCGACTCTTTGTGACCCTCTGGACTGTAGCCTGCCAGGCTCCTCTGTCTGTGGGATTCTCCAGGCAAAAATACTGGAGTGGGTTGCCACTCCTCCAGGGAATCTTGTGACCCAGGGATAGAACTCATGTCTCCTGCATCTTCTGCATTGGCAAGTGGGTTCTCTACCACTAGTGCCAGCTGGGAAGCCCCCG
>NW_011491759.1:13897-15784 GCF_000754665.1 Bison bison bison | reverse complement strand
CATATTTTTCTATTAAGTTAAAAAAGAATGATTATAACTAATACAATTTATTATCTTTTGATTCTTTTGTACTTTCCCTATAAAATATACAGGGCTCACTTTTTCACAGGCTGTAGCTTTTTACTTAATAACTAGTTAAGCAAAGGAATACATACTTTGCAACGAAGATGAAAATAAATCCAACTATACTTACCACATGAAGAATTTTATTCTCTGTTTCATAGACAGTACAATCCTGAAAAAAGAAACACATATATTAATTTAAAAAATTAAACATTCCTTTTAAAATACTTTCTTAGGAACTGTACTACAATTCGAAAAAGTCTTGAAAACTCCTGGAATACTGTATACTAAAACATTCACACTGATTTGCTCTCATGGTCAGGGATAGGGATATTTTCATTTTTGTTTAACTGTGTTTTCTAATTTTACTAATTTTAAACACACATAATAAAGGACAATATACATTAAATAGATGTAAAAGCAACTAATGGAAAATTACTATAATCATTTCCTGTCCAAACTTATACATGTAATAAATGTATTTTGCTGAAATATGTCCAACATTTCAAACACTTATTTATTATATATTGGAACATTAAGAAAAATACTAACATTAATTTCAATAGTCATATAAAGAATCTCAAAAATACATTATAATATATTAAACATATTTGCATTATGCAATTAAAATTGGTGTATGCTACCAATGAATATTAACTTTATAGTTCTTCCCTAAATTTGTCTCTGAAATTACAAAAAATTATTTAAAAGAATTCTCCATTGTCTTTTTATCTGCAATTGCTAGACTTATAATAAACAGTAATATAGCAAAGTGATCTTTGCTTAGAAACTCTGTGTTTCTATGGTACAGTTTACTCAAGGAATTTATAAAATGGGCATGATAATAGCAGTAAACCAATAGCAATGTGTGAGAATCAAATGAGGAAATGAAATAAATTTCCTATATGTCAGCACTATCTGACATATAGTAAATGATAAGTACATTTTAACTATGAATTATTGTGCTCTGCATGATTTAAGAACTTTAAACTAATTACTTTTACCTCAAAATATAAAGTTAACTGATTATTATTTGGCTAGATAATTTTGAAAAAATATATATATCCCAAAGTATTGCATTATAAGGAATGAGAATCCATTTCACTTTTCCCCCTGAATTTAATTTTGACAAAAAGGAATCTTGTTCAACATAGCTTTTGGTAACACCATTTCACCATAATACCTTGCCAGAAGAAGCACATATTCTTTTGGGGGCTAATTTTTTTAACATTAAATTTGGTCTAATTCATTTCACAAACTAATAGAAATACTTAAGGACTGGGTTTTGCCATTCAGCAGGGCTCCTGTGCCAAAGGAGGAGTCTGTTACAAACAATCACGTCTATGTCTATATAATCATATAAAGTCAATTCTTTATTAAGTATGAATGAATTATGTGTACAGAGGAGGCAAGGTGTAGATAAAACATTTATATTGGGAAAGTGCATGTGTACTTACATCTGAATTTGGAAGAGTCCAATTTTACAGAATTAACATCAAACATAATTACACTGGGAAGAGAGAGATAACTTGGGAAAAGCTGGAAGTTGCCCAGTTTCCCCATGCTGCCTCTACAGCTAGCTTCAGCTGTAATGGATGCAAGTTTCATTAATTACCTACCTTCCTAGAATCAAATGATATGGATTAAATGTTCACAATTCAAAAGGATGCTTATCAAGGAAAAAAGTAAACATGATCTAAATGTATATTCTGTTGTGAGAGAATAATCACATGGAGAATAACTATTTCAAGGTTCTTTATAATATAGTTTATTTGTACATCCCTGCTGCTGCTGCTGCTAAGTCGCTTCAGTCCTGTCCGACTC
>NW_011491759.1:12101-12514 GCF_000754665.1 Bison bison bison | reverse complement strand
AGTCCCTTGGACTCCAAGGAGATTCAACCAGTCCATCCTAAAGGAGATCAGTCCTGGGTATTCATTGGAAGGACTGATGTTGAAGCTGAAACTCCAATTCTTTAGCCCCCTGATGCAAAGAGCTAACTCATTTGTAAAGACCCTTATGCTGGGAAAGATTGAGGGCAGGAGGAGAAGGGGACAACAGCGGATGAGATGGTTGGATGGCATCACTGACTCAATGGACATGAGTTTGGGTAGGCTCCCAGAGTTGGTGATGGACAGGGAGGCCTGGTGTGCTGTAGTTCATGGGGTCGCAAGGAGTCAGACACAACTGAGTGACTGAACTGAACATTTTATCACTCTTGGTGACACTGGTAAGTAATTTTAGCATGGGAGAAAGCAGACACATACATAAGAAGATCAGTAAAAAC
>NW_011491759.1:10145-11166 GCF_000754665.1 Bison bison bison | reverse complement strand
GAGCACACACACATAGCATACATACAGCAGGTACTTCGGGGGGATTCATCTCATCCGTAAGTCATTTTATTTCCATCAAATGTGATTTTAAAATATTTGCTTCTGAAGTGGGAGTTTTATTAACACTTAAGGCCAAATCCTTTCCTAAAAGATTATACCCCAAGTTTTAAAAATAAAATTGCACTGGATATGAAGAAATCTCCATTTTCTGAACTTATGCACACTATGGAAAGGTACACCTCTGACGTTCTAGTTATTTTTAGGTTAGGATTAAATTTAGATTTTTAAAATTGGATTTAGAGCTGTGCCACTATACACTCCCAGGAATTCTCTTTAGTAGCTCATGCTGTCTTTTACTGTACATGTAAAATAACACTTGAATTTCTTTATCCTTTTTATGTATAACACTTTTTCAAATGATGTGATGCACATTTAAATGTATCAAATTCTTAATAAGACAATATTTATAAAATGAGGAGTGTTTCTTCAGTTTTGATCACTTTTTCCTTAGGAGAGTAAGATCACCCTACAGAATCACAATCAGTTAATCTTTTAGTGAAACCATGATCCAATTGCTAAACTGAGCAGAATACATAAAAAATTTCTATCCTGTATTTTACCATAAATGCTAAATACTTTGTCATCTGGGGATTAGAATATTCAGTACAGATAATACATCTCATCAACTGTGTATTATAGATAGTCACAAGAACAGTACATAGGTCATTAATTGCTTTACTTTCAACTAATATTTAAATAAGCCAGCCATGCAAACCTTTGATAAGGGTACTTACATACAAATACCTCACATATTCTATTATCAAGATATCAAAATTTCTACACTATGTTGCTTCACTGATTAATTCATGTAATGAGTTAGTATTATACTCTTACTCAATCATTCATTCACTCAAGTCACAATGTTGTTGCTTAGTCGCTAAGTCGTGTCTGACTCTTGCTACTCCATGGACTGTAGCCTGCCAGGTTCCTCTCTCCATGGGATTTCCCAGGCAAGAGTACG
>NW_011491759.1:8822-10045 GCF_000754665.1 Bison bison bison | reverse complement strand
AAGGGAAAGGCTACCCATACCAGTATTCTGGCCTGGAGAATTTCATGGACTATATAGTCCATGGAGTCACAAAGAGTCAGACACAATGAGCGACTTTCACTTTCCATTGGGGTAGCAAAGACTTAATTCAGTCACTTGACAATTTCTTGTGACTTTCTTTTGGAAGAGGCTGAAATCAGGATAGCTTACACTTAGTGCCATGGTTGGTATTAAACAGCAAAGTGAATGGTAAGCATGAGTGTGTGTGTATTTTAACAAAATACGGGGGTGGTGGGATGAGACTATAGTTCAAATTCTTTGGTCTAGCTTAACAACTCAAACAGACATCTCTCTTTTCTCATAGTTCTTTTTCTCTTGTTCCTTTCCTTTAGTTACAGGAATAACTTTGGTGCCATGTCTCAGAGGGAAGAATCTCTTCAAAGTTGTGTTATCTTCCAAAATATACCAGTAGACATTTCATCTCTGGGGAAGATGAAATATGCAATTTATTCTGCTAAAGGAAGTGCTCACAAATGTTTGAGTATGGGAAGACTGTGATCAAATGTTTCATGAAAACGATGAAGAAGTAGTCATGGATTTGGAAGGGAGCAAAACTGGAGGCAAGGAGGTCAGTTGGAATACTTTTTCAATAGAAAATATGATATGTAATCAGGGCTTGAACTGAGGTGATGATGGTGGAAGGGGAGATGAAAAAAGGTAGATGAGATATACGTAGCCAGCAATGAGCTAACTCGGTAATTAATTGATAGATACAGAGAATAATGGGGAGGGGAAAGTTAAACATTACCCTGGGGTTCAAGTCTAAGCAGTTGGATGATTAACACTGTAGAGATGATAGGAGGAGAGAATTTAGAGAAAATAAAATAATTCTACTTTGGGCATGTAAAATTAGAAGTGGCTGAAAGGCCATATATTGGGCTGGCCAAAAGTTCATTTGGGTTTTTCTGTAAGATGTTATGTAACATCTTATAGAAAAACAACTTACAGAAACCCAAACAAACTTTTTGGCCAGTCCTATACAAAGCTGCTCAGCAAGTAGCTAAGAAAAAAGCTGAATTGGATCAAGAATAGAATCCAAGCTGGGAAATATTTACATTAAAGAGAGAATTAAAGGTAAAAGAAAAATGAAACAACAATGAATTCATCAACAAAGAATATGTGTAGTGAGAAGACAGCTATGGACAAGGTCAGAGAATGTTTAGGAGTCAGATGATGCTTGCTTT
>NW_011491759.1:5472-6085 GCF_000754665.1 Bison bison bison | reverse complement strand
TATAAATGTGAATTCATCACTTATGATTATCTTATTCCATTGAGTCTCTATTTTCATATTCCATAGTAAGTATTTAACATTGGGTTTATAGGTTAGTTATAAAAACGAAACTTTAAAGCCATATGTTAAAAACAAAACTAACTGCTAAACAAACTAGCACAGTATATTTAGTTTCTTCACACTCCTATTTTGTACAAAAAGACTGAGTTTCACAGTTTGAAAATCATTTTAAATATGAATTTGGTATTAGACTTCAATTTGCATGATCTCAGCAGATATTTTCAACAAAAATAATTGGGGCTTTCTCAGCACAAAGATTAGCATTATGTAAAAGATATCAAGAATTTTATATTTATTCAATGAAGCTAAAATTTCTTTGTAATAATAAGTTTCTCTAGCTTCCACATGTTCAAGTTACTTACTATAATGACCATCTAATATATCACAAGGGCTTTGTGGTAGCTCAGCTGGTAAAGAATCTGCTTGTAGTGCAGGTAGACCCTGGTTCAATTCCTGGGTAGGGAAGATCTGCTGGAGAAGGGATAAGCTACCCACTCCAGTCTTCTTGGGCTTTCCTGGTGGCTCAGACGGTAAAGAATCTGTCTGCAATGAG
>NW_011491759.1:4581-5372 GCF_000754665.1 Bison bison bison | reverse complement strand
ATAACTTTCTTTCCAAGGAGTAAGCGTCTTTTAATTTCATGGTTGCAATCACCATCTGCAGTGATTTTGGAGCTCCAAAAAATAAAGTCTGACACTGTTTCCACTGTTTCCCCATCTATTTCCCATGAAGTGATGGGACCAGATGCCATGCAAGACCTGGGTTTAATCTCTGAGTTGGGAAAATCCCCTGGAGGAGGGCATGGTAACCCACTCTGGTATTCTTGCCTGGAGAATGGAAAGAAAATCTATAGTGTCTAAAATTGGGAGAGAATTTTTCCCTTGTGATAAATCCAACTGAAGAGTTCAAGCAAAGATTAATACCACACCCCATTGGAAATAAAGATATCAATTAAACATTAATTCTTTAATTCAAGACCATACATCTGACTGCCAGAAAATAAATGCAAGATATAAGATATATGAAAACAGATTCCAAGTATTAGTTTAAAAAATTCCTTAAGCTCATGCATCTTTGCCCTATTCATCTGCTTAGATTGCACTTTCATAGACAAAATGGAACCGTTTCTTTTAGTAACTATGTCCAACATTTGAAAAAGTAACATCTACCCGAGCATTCAACAAATATTTTTAGATCAATGATGATGATATTCAAATCATAACAAATACTAAATTGTTAAAGTAATAATACTAGCTTATATCTAGGCTGAACATTGTACACCCTCAAAATAGATATTACATGGAATCAGTATCCATTTGGCATTTCCTAGTCATAACACTGAGAGATTATCGGGTAGAATTTTATGCTTTGAAAAATTTCAAAGTCTCCCCCT
>NW_011491759.1:0-838 GCF_000754665.1 Bison bison bison | reverse complement strand
AAAAAGCAGAAAAGTTGCCTTTACCAAGTCTCCTACAGCAAATCTTTTCTTAAATGGATTAGTATTACATTTGGCTTGATTCTTTAAAAGGAATCACCACAGTAGATTACAAATGGAAGCACATCAAGGATTCTCTTCTGAAAACCTGACCACCTAAAAGGGTTAAGAATCGTGTAATCCATCTTTCTATTTCCTTATATATAATAGAGCAATAATGCTAAATGTTCTATCTTCTTTGGGAGAATATTTTAAAAGCCTCTTGGAAAGTGAACTGTATAATAAGACAGTATGACAAAATGTAGTAATTCAGAAAATAGGAAGGCAATGAAAGTATATTACATAAATAAGCAATAAAACTTTGAGAAAAGGATGTGGTACATTTCTAAAGATGAGCATGTATATACTGTATAATCCAGCAATTATCCTCCTACATACATAGTTAAATGTAAGTATATATTTCAAATATTCATGGTCAGGAGAATGAATAAACACTGAAGTATATACATATAATTAAGTAATCTATGTATTGAAAGTGAAAGAACTACAGTGACTAAACAAAACATGAATTAGTTCAGAATACACTATCAAATAAAAAAGTAATATGCAAAGTGATACTATGTGTACAAAGCTCAAAGTCAAGCTTAACTAAATGAAATGTTTAGAAAATGTATGAAATTACTTTAAAGGAAAAAAAATGAAATAATAAACACCTTTAGAAGAGGCAGGGTAATGAGAAGAAAGAGCACAATTATAACTAAGACAATATTGGTAATGTTATAGCTATTAAATGGCCAATTTAAGAGTATTTATTTTTATGCCTCACAACGTATATATGACA
>NW_011491758.1:10098-10797 GCF_000754665.1 Bison bison bison | reverse complement strand
GCTTCATTGACTATACTAAAGCCTTTGACTGTGTGGATCACAACAAAGTATGGAAATACTTCAAGAGATGGAATACCAGACCACCATACCTGCCTCCTGAAAAACCTGTATGCAGGTCAAGAAGCAACAGTTAGAACCAGACATGGAACAAGGGACTGGTTCAAAATTGGGAAAGGAATATGGCAAGGCTGTATATTGTCACCCTGCTTATTTAATATCTATGCAGAGTACATCATGCAAAATGCTGGGCTGGATGAAGCACAACTTGGAATCAAGATTGTCAGGAGAAATATCAGTAACTTCAGATATGCAGATGTCAACACCCTTATGGCAGAAAGCGAAGAAGACCTAAACAGCTTCTTGATGAAGGTGAAAGAAGAGAGTGAAAAAGTTGGCTTAGAACTCAACATTCAGAAATCTAAGATCATGGCATCTGGTCTCATCAATCATGGCAATAGATGGGGAAACAGTGGAAACCATGACAATCTTTATCTACCTGGGCTCCAAAATCAGTGCAGATGGTGACTGCAGCCATGAAATTAAAAGACGTTTGCTCCTTGGAAGAAAAGCTATGACCAACCTAGACAGCACATTACAAAGCAGAGACATCACTTTGTCAACAAAGGTCCACATAGTCAAAGCTATGGTTTTTCCAGTAGTCATGTATGGATATGAGAGTTGGATCATAAAGAAAACTGA
>NW_011491758.1:9549-9998 GCF_000754665.1 Bison bison bison | reverse complement strand
AAATGGTTGTCTGAGGAGGCCTTACAAATAGCTGAGAAAAGAAGAGAAGCAAAAGGCAAAGGAGAAAAGGAAAGATACACCCATCTGAACGCAGAGTTCTAAAGAACAGCAGGAAGAGATAAGAAAGCCTTCCTAAGTGATCAGTGCAAAGAAATAGAGGAAAACAATAGACTGGGAAAGACTAGAGAGCTCTTTAAGACAATTAAAGATACCAAGGGAACATTTCATGCAAAGATGGGCACAATAAAGGATAGAAATGGTATGGACCTAACAGAAGCAGAAGATTTTAAGAAGAGGTGGCAAGACTACACAGAAGAACTATACAAAAGTGATCCTAATTACCCAGAAAACCATGATGGGTGTGATCGCTCACTTAGAGCCAGACATCCTGGAGTACGAAGTCAAGTGGGCCTTAGGAAGCATTACTATGAACAAAGCTAGTGGAGGTG
>NW_011491758.1:5175-6171 GCF_000754665.1 Bison bison bison | reverse complement strand
GCTGCTGCTCTCCACAGATGGCTTCAGGCTGCTAACACTTTCACCAAGAACACAATGCATAAAGTCTTTGCTGTACCAAAGCAATGTAATAGATGCTGGGTCCCTCCTTGTGACAAACAGTGCCACAGATGCCTACTGAGATTACTGACTGTAATGGGTTGAATAATATTCTTCCCAAGTTTCTATCCACCCGGAACCTCAGAATGTGATCTTATTCTGAAATAGGATGCTTGAGGATGTAATTAAATTATGCACTGACATGAGATCATAGTGGGATTGAAGTGGGCTCTAACTTCAATGAACATATCTTTATAAGAGATAGAAAAGAAAACACAAAGGAGAAGGCATGTGAAGATGGAAGCAGAGATTGGAGTTGTGCTATCACAAGTGAGTAAGCATTAGGGGACAGTGGAAGCTGAAAGAGCCAACAGGTTTGTGGTAATTTGTTATGGTAGCCCTAGAAAGCCACATCAGAGATAACACATCATATTACTGCCAAAACTGTTGGCATCAATACTGTTGATTCTTTGACTTTGAATGTCTCAAGAAAATTATTTTTTAACTGTAGCCTCCTTTCTAAAGGATTCAGACTTAAGACTTCTGGGCCTGGCCTCAAATACTATCTGATATCCACCATGTTATACTTCGAATCTATCTCCACTCTGTCTTCAAACACTGGTGTATTTCCAGAGTTGAACTCATTCATCTTGATTCTTCCCACCCTATAATTATTTCCCAGAAGAATTGTTAGAATTTGGCATGATATAAGTGGATCCCTTGCCTCATTGTTGGATCCCAACAACTGAAAATGTTCAAGACATTCTTGCTATATTCTTCCCATCTCTGTTACTCCTGAATACAACTTGCCTTAACTATTTTAAGAGCCTTGGTGATGGCACTCCACTCCAATACTCTTGCCTGGAAAAACCCATGGATGGAGGGGCCTGGTGGGCTGCAGTCCATGGGGTCGCTAGGAGTCGGACACAACTGAGCGAC
>NW_011491758.1:4351-5075 GCF_000754665.1 Bison bison bison | reverse complement strand
ACCTATTTATGCTTATTGATAAGTAGGCTTTCTTGATCACTTTCCTCTGCTAATTGTTAAGGGGCAATGAATGGAGCTAATGTTTATCTCCAAATGGTGGTGGCCTCAATTCCTTCAAAGCTAGATACACAAGTGCCATCCATAAATCTCAGGAAATTGTGTGGTCAACTTTAGAATCTCATATGAGGTTTTGTTACCTCTAGATAACCTCTCTTTGCTCTTTTTGTCTCTAAAAGCCCATCCTTCTTTCTTGGTGCCCTTCCTTGAAATTGTCCAGTCAAGACCCATTTTATCATCTTTGTCTCATTTTTGTTTGCCCTAACCAATATGATGAAATGTAGTGGGGGTGCACTGGGATCAGCTAAAAAAAAAGCTGAAAAGTGAAAGAGAAAGAGAGTGAAAAGTGAAAGAGATAGTTGCTCAGTCGTGTCCAACTGTTTGTGACCCCATGGACTGTACAGATCATGGAATTCTCCAGGTCAGAATACTGGAATGGATAGCTGTTCCCTTCCCCAGGGGATCTTCCCAACCCAGGGATTGAACCCAGGTCTCCCACATTGCAGGCAGATTCTTTACCAGCTGAGCCACAAGGGAAGCCTGTGGGATCAGCTATTCAGGATCTTAATGTGAGCTTCTTGACCATTTACCCAGCTTGCAGCCCTTATAACAATCTCCTTCTGTAAGATCTCACCCATTTCTGTCCCCAACTACTGTTAAGACGTCT
>NW_011491758.1:0-1319 GCF_000754665.1 Bison bison bison | reverse complement strand
TTTTGATAAATGTGCTGTTGTTATACAAGATGTTAGCATTAGGGGAAGCTGGATGGAGGGTATACAGGAACTCTTATCTCTGCAACTCTTCTCTAAATCTAAAACTATTTCAAAGTAAAAGGTTAAAAAATTATTGAGGTCTCCCAAAAGCTTTCATTTATATGAAATTTATCTATTAATATTTACCATGCTATAAATAAAAACTTAAAAAACAAATTTTAATTATTAATTTTTTAATACTAAAAGTAATACCCTAAGAAGGACAACCCTAAAGAATGTTCAAACTATTGCACAGTTGTGCTCATTTTACATGCTAGCAAGGTAATGCTCAAAAAACTTCAAGCTAGGCTCCAACAGTACATGAATCAAGAACTTCCAGATGTAAAACCTGGATTGAGAAAATGCAAATGAACCAGAGATTAAATTGCCAACATCTGTTGGATTATAGAAAAGCCAAGAGAATTTGAGAAAAATATCTACTCTGTTTCATCAACTACTTGAAAGTCTTTGACTGTATGGATCACAACAAATTGTGGAAATGTCTTCAAAAGATAAAAATATCAGACCACCTTACCTGCCTTCTGAGAAACCTGTATGGAGGTCAAGAAGCAACAATTAGAACCAGACATGGAACAACAGACTGATTCCAAATTGGGAAAGGAGTAAATCAAGGCTGTGTATTGTCACCCTGCTTATTTAACTTATATGCACAGTACATCATGCAAAATGCCAGGCTGGATGAATCACAAGCTGGAATCAAGATTTCTGGGAGAAATGTCAATAACCTGAGATATGCAGATGATATCACTCCACTCTAATGGCAGAAAGTGAAGAGGAACTAAAGGGCCTCTTGATGAAAGTAAAAGAGGAGAGAGAAAAATCTGACTTAAAATTCAACATTCAAAAAGCTAAGATCATTGCATCTGGTCCCATCACTTCATGGCAAATAGATGGGAGAAAAATGGAAACAGTGATAGACTTTATTTTCTTGGGGTCCAAAATCATTGCAGATGGTGACTGCAGCCATGAAATTAAAAGATGCTTGCTCCTTGGTAGAAAAGCTCTAACAAATCTAATGTATTAAAAAGCAGAGACATCACACTGCCCACAAGGATCCATGTAGTCATATGTATGGTTTTTCCAGTAGTTATGCATGGATGTGAGAGTTGGACCATAAAGAAGACTGAGCACTGAAGAATTGATGCTTTCAAGCTGTGGTGTTGAAGAAGACTCTTGAGAATCCCTTGGACAGCAAGGAGATCAAACCAGTCAAACCTAAGAGAAATCAGTCCTGAATACTCATTGGAAGGACTAATGCC
>NW_011491757.1:10313-11332 GCF_000754665.1 Bison bison bison | reverse complement strand
TTGAATCCCAGTTTGGAGTCCCCGGTATGGGGGCAAAGTAAGAGGACAGGAGGGAGCTGAAGGTTTCACGCCCAAATCTATACCCTTAGGACATAAGTCTGACATATTTCGCAGAGAGAAAAAGGGCAATACATATGCTACATCTACCCATTTCCCTTGTTCCTTACAGAACCGGTCTAATTGTAGAACAGTATTATACTTAAGAGACCCTCCAACTGGCCACCGTTTGCCGTCCTCCAATGGATACCGTGGCCATGCAGTATCACATAGGAAGACCAGGTGTGTCTTCTTTAAGCCCTGGGGATCAAATCTATCCCAGTTTTTCAGGATACAGTTCAAAGGAGTGAGGCTGGAATTGTTAGCTCCCATCTGTAAGAGAGAAAAAAAAGTGACCAGCACCATTCTTTCTACCGGAGGCGTCCCTCCCTGCTCTAGATGGGGGTGTAGACAGATGTTACACCAAAAGCTTTTCCTTCCTGGTCGGACTTAGGCTGTCCCTTACCGACGCAGGCTCCGTACTCGTCCCTCCCCATTCTACCACCGAGATGAGGTGGGGATGTACCAGGGGTAGACTTGATAGCATCCCTACTTGACGCCCAGCTCTTCACCTTTAACCTTGCTTGCCTCTGATGTCACCCGGGGTGAATCAGAGTAACCTTCCGGAATGCCTCCCAAGCTAAGACCTCTGTGGGAAACATTCATCACCTGAGTGCCTGTGCACAACCCTGAATATTTCCTGACTACAATAAGACTGATGCGAACATAAAACTGAGATGTTCTTTCCAAGCATCACCACACCAGTACAGCCTCCTCTGATTCACTAAGAGCCGGCATTACCAAAGAAAAAAATCCCATCACAGTCCCAATCTGAGTAACCTTTAACCTCAGAGATGTTCTGGGAGCTAGAGCTCCATCTAGCTTCTGAACTTTCGATTCCTAGCGAGGCTAGGCGCTTTCTTGAATACCAATCCAAGTTTGGGACCTAAGCCACAGTACACAATAACAGTATAGATCACAAG
>NW_011491757.1:9153-10213 GCF_000754665.1 Bison bison bison | reverse complement strand
ACCTGGGCCCCTCTGGGCATTTTTCTCAGGCTGTTTAAGAATGTTTTTCATAGCCATGGCGAAGGCTTCTGCCTTTTCCTTTGTCTTTTTTGCCTTTCTTTCTTTTCCTCATATTCCCTACCATAATAGACTGTCTGAGCCAGTTGTAACAGAGTATCTAAAGACTGGTTTGGTCCATACACCCGTTTTAATAGCTTACAGCGGATATCTGGAGCCGACTGACTGAGAAATCTATCCTTTAAGAGCACTTTTCCCTCTTCACTTTCAGGATCAATCTCAGTGAATCTGCGAAGGGCTTCTCTCAGTCTATCTAGGAATTTACCAGGAGCTTCCTTCTCCTCCTGTTCTATGTCTGCCAATTTGCCATAGTTTAAAGGCTTAGAACGCACCTGCCTAAGTCCTTCAAGAATACATCTAACAAAATGACTTTGATCCCATCTTCCTTTAGCTGTGTTGTAGTCCCAGTCTGGTTCTATAGTTGGGACTGCCTGATTTCCAGTGGGGAAGGCCGCTATCTCGTTCTCCCTCTTCCCTACTGATTCATGACCAAGCCATTCATCTCCATAAGCAACCGCTTTCCCAAAACTTGAGTCTTTGACTCGGGAGTCAGCGTTTGTCCCAAGATATACATCACATCCTTCCAAGTGAGGTCATAAAGCAGAGTAACACCTTTAAAAACTCTAATATATTTTTCTGGGTCATCTAAATAGTCTCCCATATCCTCCTTGATTCTTTGTATTTCTTGATAAGAGAAAGGCTTATTAACTCTCACAGACTGATTATTTCTCCCAGTGGGTGTTTCATAAAGAGGCAACAGCTTGTGTGGCTGTTCCTCAGCCTCTCTGGTTGCTCTGTGCATATGATCCCAGGGATAGATTGGAAAAACCTGGTTTTATTTATCTCTTTGACTTCTGTCCTCCATTTTATCCTGTATTTCACCCCTAGTTTTCGCTAACTGAGCATCTCTTACTTTGATTGTCTGAGCTTCTGTTGAAACCAGAGTAGTCTGAGGTCATACTGAGACAGGAGTTGTTTGGACCTCCATGTGGGCAGTTTGAAT
>NW_011491757.1:5684-6512 GCF_000754665.1 Bison bison bison | reverse complement strand
AATTAACAATGCAATAGCTGAGATTAAAAGAACTTGAGAGGGAACCGATGGTAGAATAACTCAGGCAGAAGAGAAGTGAGGTGGGAGATAGAAGGGTGGAAATAAATGAAGCAGAGAGAAAAGAGAAAAAATAATTAAAAGAAATGAGGACAACCTCAGACACTTATGGGACGGTGTTAAATGCCCCATAATTCAAATTATAGGTAACCCAGAAGAAGAAGATAAAAATAAAGGGCATGAGAAAATACTTTAGGAGATAATAGTTGAAAACTTCCCTAAAATGGGGAAGGAATTGGCCACCAGAGTCCAAGAAATGCAGACAGTCCCAAACAGGATAAACCCAAAGCAAAACACCCCAAGGCACATATTAATCAAAGTAACAAAAATTAAACAGATTTTAAAATCAGCAAAGGAAAAGCAACAAATAAAACACAAGTGGGATCCCCATAAGGATAGCAGCTGGTCTTTCAATAGAAACTCTTCAGACTAGAAGGGAATTACAGGAAATACTTAAATTGATGAAAGAGAAAAATCTACAACTAAGATTACTCTGCCCAGCAGGATCTCATTCAGATGTGAAGGAGAAATCAAAAGCTTTACAGACAAGCAAAAGTTGAAAGAAATCAGCACCACCAAACCAGCTCTTCAACAAATGCTAAAAGATCTTCTTAAGACAGTAAACACAGAAAAGGTTTATAAAAACGAACCCCAAACTATAAAGTAAAATGTAACAGGATCATACTTATCAATAATTATCTTAAATGTAAATGGTTTCATTCTTTTACAAGTGGTTGACCAGATTTCCCAGCACCACTTGTTAAAGAGATT
>NW_011491757.1:4598-5584 GCF_000754665.1 Bison bison bison | reverse complement strand
TGATTGCTCTCTCCCTTTTTGACTCTCCATTTTCTCCTCTGGGTCACCTCTATCCCTCTATTTCCTTCCTCACTCTTCTCATCTCTATACACCTCTGAGCATCTCTCTGGGTGTTCTGGGCTATAGAAAGCACTTAAGGATTTGATTATTAGCTTGACTGCTCTCTCCCCTTTTGACCCTCCCTTTTCTCCTTTCAGGTCACCTCTATATCCTTCCTCCTGCTTCTTTTCTCTATATAGCTCTGTGAATTTCTCTGGGTGTTCCAGGCTGTGGAGAATTGTTTCACCATTAACCTAGGGGTTTTATCTTCTCTGCTGTATGGATGGAGATGCCTTGAGGCTACTCTAAGAGGACCGAAACCCAGAGGCAGGAGGCTCACCTCCAGAACTTTAGAATATCAGAGAATTCCTGACTCCAGGGAACATTAATAGAGAAGAGCTCACCCAAAAGTCTCCATACCTACACTAAAACCAAGCTCCACTCTAGAACCAACAAATTCCAGTGCAAGACACACCATGGTAATTCTCCAGCAAAAAATGAACACAACCCTGAACATTAAATGATGGATTGCCCAAAGCCATGTCAAATACAAGACACCCCAACACTCACTACTGAACACTTTATTGCACTCCAGAGAGAAGAGAGCCAGCTTCACCCAGCAGAACACAGACACCAGTCCCCCCAACAAGGAAACCTTGACAAGCCACTAGTCCAACCCTACCCACAGGGAGCAGACTCCACAGTTTGAAAAGGCAGAGAAATATTCAGCAGGTAAAGTAACATGATAAAAACCCACCAGAACAAAAAAAAAAAAAGAGGAGATAAGGAGTCTATCTGAAAAAGAATTCAGAATAATGATAGTAAAATGATCCAAAATCTTGAAAATAAATGGAATTTTAAAAAAAGAAAATAAATGGAATTGCAGACAGACTAGAGACAAGGATTGAGAAGATGCAAGAAATGTTTAACAAGGAGCTAGAAGAAAT
>NW_011491757.1:0-1361 GCF_000754665.1 Bison bison bison | reverse complement strand
CACACATCATTACCAAGTGGGCTTTATTCCAGGAATGCAAGGATTCTTCAATATTTGCAAGTCAATCAAAGTGATACACCATGTTAACAAATTGAAAGATAAAAACCATATGATTATCTCAATAAAAGCAAAGAAAGCCTTTGACAAAATTCAACACCAGTTTATGAAAAAAAGTTTTAGAGAAAGCAGGCATAGCAGGAACATGCCTGAACATAATAAACACCATATATGACAAACTCACAGCAAATATTATCCTCAATGGTGAAAAATTGAAAGCATTTCCTCTAAAATCAGGAATAAGAAAAGTATGCACACTCTCACCACTACTATTCAACATAGATTTGGAAGCCTTAGCCACAGCAATCAGAGAAGAAAAAGAAATTTAAAAATCCAGATTGGAAAAGAAGTAAAAACTCTGTTTGCAGATGACATGGTTCTCTACATAGAAAAGCCTAAAGACACCACCAGAAAATTATTAGAGCTAATCAATGAATATAGTAAACTTCCAGGATATAAAATTAATATGCAAAAATCCCTTTCATTCCTATACACTAACAATGAAAAAACAGAGAAATTAAGGGAAAAAATCCCATTCACCATTGCAACAAAAAGAATTAAATACTTAGGAACAAATTTATGTAAAGAAAGAAAAGACCTCTAAACAGAGAACTATAAAACACTGACAAAAGAAATTAAAGATGACAGAAATCGATGGGGAGATATACCATGTTAGTGGATTGGAAGAATCAATATAGTGAAAGTGATATGTATACTACTGAAAGCAATTTATAGATTCAATGCAATCCCTATGAAGCTACCAAAAGCACTTTTTACAGAACTAGAACAAATGATTTCACAATTTGTATAGAAACACAAAAAAACTACAAACAGACAAAACAATCTTAAGAAAGAAGAAGGGAACTGGAGGAATCAATCTGCCTGACTTCAGAATATACTATAAAGATACAGTCATTAAGACAGTATGCTACTGACACAAAGACAGAAATATAGATCAATGGAACAAAAAAGAAAGCCTGGATAAAAATCCACACTCCTATGTACACCTTATCTTTGACAAAAGAGTCAAAAATATACAATGGAGAAAATACAATTTCTTTAACAAGGGATGCTGGTCAATTATGTGTAAAAGAACGAAACTAGAACGCTTACTATAACCATACACAAAAATAAACTCAAAATGGATTAAAGATCTCAATGTAAGACAAGAAACTATGAAACCCTTAGAGGAAAACATAGAACATTCTCTGACATAAATCACAGCAAGATCCTCTATGACCCACCTCCCAGAGTAAAGGAAATAAAAACAAAAATAAACAAATAGGACCTAATTAAACTGCAAA
>NW_011491756.1:11596-13266 GCF_000754665.1 Bison bison bison | reverse complement strand
CCTAAGTAAGACACAGATGACCAGTATATCTACAGCTGCAGGCAGCAATCCCTTAGAAGAAATGGAGTATCCATCATGGTCAACAAAAGAGTCCGAAATGCAGTACTTGGATGCAATCTCAAAAATGACAGAATGATCTCTGTTCATTTCCAAGGCAAACCATTCAATATCAGAGTAATCCTAGTCTATGCCCCAACCAGTAACGCTGAAGAAGGTGAAGTTGAATGGTTTATGAAGACCTACAAGACCTTTTAGAACTAAAACCCTAAAAAGATGTCCTTTTCATCATAGGGGACTGGAATGCAAAAGTAGGAAGTCAAGAAACACCTGGAGTAACAGGCAAATTTGGCCTTGGAATACGGAAGGAAGCAGGACAAAGACTAATAGAGTTCTGCCAAGAAAATGCACTGGTCATAGCAAACACCCTCTTCCAACAACACAAGAGAAGACTCTACACATGGACATCACCCGATGGTCAACACCGAAATCAGATTGATTATATTTTTTGCAGCCAAAGATGGAGAATGTCTATACAGTCAACAAAAACAAGACCAGGGGCTGACTGTGGCTCAGATCATGAACTTCTTATTGCCAAATTCAGACTGAAATTGAAGAAAGTAGGGAAAACCACCAAACCATTCAAATATGACCTAAGTCAAATCCCTTATGATTATACAGTGGAAGTGAGAAATAGATTTCAGGGACTAGATCTGATAGAGTGCCTGATGAACTATGGTTGGAGGTTCATGACATTGTACAGGAAACAGGGATCAAGACCATCCCCATGGAAAAGAAATACAAAAAAACAAAATGTCTGTCTGAGGAGGCCTTACAAAGAACTGTGAAAAGAAGAGACGTGAAAAGGAAAGGAGAAAAGGAAAGATATAAGCATCTGAATGCAGAGTTCCAAAGAATAGCAAGAAGAGATAAGAAAGCCTTCCTCAGCGATCAATGCAAAGAAATAGAGGAAAACAATAGAATGGGAAAGACTAGAGATCTCTTCAGGAAAACTAGAGATACCAAGAGAACATTTCATGTGAAGATGGGCCGATAAAGGACAGATGGTATGGAACTAACAGAAGAAGAAGATATTAAGAAGAGGAAGCAGGAATGCACAGAAGAACTATACAAAAAAGATCTTCATGACCAAGATAATCATGATGGTGTGATCACTCACCTAGAGCCAGACATCCTGGAATGTGAAGTCAAGTGGGCCTTAGAAAGCATCTCTACGAACAAAGCTAGTGGAGGTGATGGAATTCCAGTTGAGCTGTTTCAAATCCTGAAAGATGACGGTGTGACAGTGCTGCACTCAATATGCCAGCACATTTGGAAAATTCAGCAGTGGCCACAGGACTGGAAAAGGTCAGTTTTCGTTCCAATCCCAAAGAAAGGCAATGCCAAAGAATGCTCAAACTATAGCACAATTGCACTCATCTCACACGCTCGTAAAGTAATGCTCAAAATTCTCCAAGCCAGGCTTCAGCAATACGTGAACCGTGAACTTCCACATGATCAAGCTGGTTTTAGAAAAAGCAGGGGAAACAGAGATCAAATTGCCAACATCCGCTGGATCATGGAAAAAGCAAGAGAGTTCCAGAAAAACATCTATTTCTGCTTTATTGACTATGCCAAAGCCTTTGACTTTGTGGATCACAAGAAACTGTGGA
>NW_011491756.1:4830-10950 GCF_000754665.1 Bison bison bison | reverse complement strand
TCCAGTACTTTGGACACCTCATGCAAAGAGTTGACTCATTGGAAAAGACTCTGATGCTGGGAGGGATTGGGGGCAGGAGAAGGGGATGACAGAGGATGAGATGGCTGGATGGCATCGTTGACTCGATGGACATGAGTATGAGTGAACTCCGGGAGTTGGTGCTGGACAGGGAGGCTTGGCCTGCTGTGATCCATGGGGTCGCAAAGAGTCAGACACAACTGACCGACTGAACTGAACTGTGCTGAAGTAAGACAGATCAGCTAGGGCCAAAGGTGAGTTGATGTTGGAGGAGAGGTCTAGAGACCACCACCAGGGGAAGACTCTTCTTGCTGGGACATCACAGCCTGTGGAGGGCGATAGAGGAGCCCCTGCTACTTCTGGATCCCAACAATCCTAACTGACCTTCTCCCATTTCCAACCCGTTCTATACCTGGCCTCTCATTGCTAGTTCACCTGCCTCTCCCTTTATTCGGCCTCCAGTGTCATCTTTAGTCCAAAGTAAGTGGTTTCTGATGGGAGGGGAGTTTGGGGGAGAATGCATACATGTATATGAATGGCTGAGTCCCTTTGGTATTCCCCTGAAACTATCACAACATTGTTAATTGGCTATACTCCAATACAAAATAAAACGTTCTTAGTATGAAAAAAAAGTGGTTTCTCCCCGCCTCTCATTCTCTGGTTCCCACTCCTCTCTTGATCCGTTCTCCGGGCCCCTTCCTTCTCTCTCCTCATCTTTCACCTACATCCATCCCTTCCTTGCTTTGCACAACCACAGAAATGCCGAATTCCTAACACCCAGCTTCATTAATGTGGTCTCCCTCTCTTTCCCTCAAACAAGGTACCTCTGCACTTTAGACCCTCACATGTCCCTGGACCCTGCACTGCTCTGGGGGTGGTTAACTCAGGTCCTCCTGCAGACACTCATAGATCTGGGTGAGCTCCTCCAACTTCCTCTCCAACTCCCATGCCCGCTGCCTCAGGCTTTCGGCTGCTTCTGTCTTTGCACCATCATGCAGGTGTATTGACTCCTTCACCAGGAAGCCCACATCCACCAGAAGGAAGACCCCTGCAGCAGCCAAACCTGCAATCTGGGCTCTTTTGCTAATTGTTAAAGCTGTGGCTTTGAAACTGGCCTGTATCTGCTTGATGGCTGGGTATGAGATTCTCCCAGGGCTCATGTAGATGCTTGCATTGGCTTCAGAGCCAGGGTTGGCATTGCCTGTCTCCATGGCATGGATGTGCATTTCAATGCATTGTACAGCTTCTGTGACTTTCTCTGTTGTGTCAACAATATGGAGATTGCTCTTGAGTACCTCTAGGAGAACCTTCCATTTCTTGATGAGAGTTGACATCATGCAACTGGCTTCGGTTTCTGCTGATGACCTCTTCACGTGTTCGATGATACTGGTGGACACACTGGTCACACTAGCTGCTGCTCCCAGCCCTATCCCAGTGGCCAAGAGCACCACACTGGCCCCCACTGTCACGGGTGCCAGAGCCAGGCCAACAAAGGTCAGAATACTGGACACAGCACTGGTGCTGTGGGCCATCACGTTGGAGATGGTACATCCCTTATGGACCTTCTCAACCTTGTCTGCGAGCTCATGGAACTTGTCTATGAACTCCTCCAGCTGCCGTTTCACCCGAGAAAACTTACTCAGAATCCTCCTCCTGTCCAGCTGCTCTTTGGGGAGTCTTTCTTGGTCCTCCTCAACTAAGACTCTTTTCAATTCGTTCAGATATTTGTGTATTTCATCTGTGTCTTCCCTGTAATGATGAAGGTCAAGGGATTAGAAAGGCAGTTTGCTTGTCTGTAAAATTGGCTCCATAATATCTATTCTGCATAAATACAGATGTTACTATAAATCATTAGAAAAGAATTTTATAAATGTAAAAATTTTCTCTTTCAACCTTAAACATGTTTCATACTTTATAGATGCTCCATTTTTAAATAGCTAAACTTAGATAAGTAAATGAGGTCACCTTAGGATACCGGCAACTTAAGAGAGGTATTTGAGAGAATTCCCAGGTGGTCCAGAGGTTTCAACTCTGCACTCACACTGCTGCCCTTGACTCAATCCCTGGTTGGGGAATGAGGATTCCACAGGCCATATGGCTCAGCCAAAGAAAAGGTATGTGGTAAAGACGTCTCACAGGTGGGTCAACACCACCACTTTGAAAGAGTTTTGGGGGTGGAAACTCCACAGATAAACAAAGACAAGTAGGACTGGAGGAGAAAACCTTCATTCAAGGGCCTCAGTGTGTAGTGAGAAGTCTCCCTGCCCTTTGCCCTTGGCTACTGGGAAGTGGTCCCTAAGCCCCTAGAATTCTGGCTGATAGGAGTGTCCTTGCCTGCCTGGGCCTTTGGTCACTGGTCAGTCTGAGAAGAGGACAAGTGACCCAAGGTCTCTGGGTCTCATTGTATCAGTTCTGCCATCTGGTAGAGCTGGACAATGGGGCACGAGTCTGACTTCCAGGAGGGGCTGGAGATGACAGGTCAGGGTAATTTGGCTTTTAAGCAAGGGGAGTGTCCCTGATGGGCAGTACTCCATGCATCTTATCACACACCGAATCCATGTCAATAATGTGTCCTGAGGACAATGGAAGCTTTGTATGTGAAACCTGCCCAGTCTCTATCCTGTGGCTGGTGGGAACTTTTAAATGCTACTATTGATTGAGTACTTACTCCATGTCAGTCATTATGGGAAGCACTTTACATGTATGATCTCAGTGTCCTCACAGTAAAAATGAAAAGATGAAGAAACTAAAGCAGAGAGTAGTTCAGTAACTTGTCCAAGGTCACATAACCTGCGCCTTCCTTGCAGGTTTCATCTCTTCTCAACCCACGATCATTCACTGTCAGCAAATGACATGGAGGAAACATTCCTGATGGGATCTTGAGAAGGAACACCCCTGGCCCCAACAGTAGGGTTCTGCCTGGAGGAGGCGTTACTCCAGGAGGAAGCTGGCCTGGTGCTGGGGGACGTGGGTGACCTTCCTGGTGCACCTGTGCCGGTTACCTGGACAAACTGGCCTCAGCCTTAATTCTCACCAGGAATTCATTCAATAGGAGTAGCAGCTTCTCTCTGCTCAGTATGTCCCAGAGACATTCAACGACCTCCTCAAAAGGATCTCAATATGTAGATGAAAGAAGAGGGAATAAGATTAGAAGAATTAGTGGTGGGACATAAATGTTATTGAGTATAAAATAGTTAAAATTCATCTTTCTGAGCAGCAGTCACCTGGGGTGCTCTTGGTGAGGTCACCTAGGGTTATGGATGGACTGTCCCCCCTCCACCCCCCAATTTGTGTTGAGGAGTTAACCCCCTGGTGACCTTTCTGAAGATAGGGCTTGTAAGGAGGTTAGGTGAAATGAGGTCCTATGTGGGATTCCCAGGTAAATTGAGGGCATAGGTGGGATTCCTAAGAAGTTCAAGTAGTAAAGAACCTGCCCGCCAATGCGGGAGATGTAAGAGAGGCAGGTTTGATCCCTGAGTCAGGAAGATCCCTTGAAGTAGGGCATGGCAAGCCACTCCAATATTCTTGTTTGGAGAATCCCATGGATAGAGGAGGCTGGCAGGCTGCAGTCCATGTGGTTGCAAAGAGTTGGACATGACTGAGCAACTGAACACACATATACAAAGAGAAGACAGAGCAAGTGTGATTTGTTAGTTACCCCTTCCAGAATAGGTGGGCAGTGCCCTATAAATGAATGCTTTCATGTTTGGGTAGTGAGACAATTGAATACTCACATTAAATGGGATAAAGAATGTAATGACTACAAATAGCCTCAGATCACTACAGGGTAAGACTACTCCTCAATGAGTTATCAAAATCCCTGAGTGATTTCAGAGATCTGGAGGTTATGGAATTGTAGGTAAGATATTGGTGGCCAGGCTATATATGTGTGTATGGGCTGAAACTTGATATCAAATGTCTTTCTTGGTAAATCCACACAAAGAGGCATTATCTTTATCTCACAGAAGAGGCAAGTGAAACTCAGACAGGACAATGGACAGCCCAAGGCCACAGAGCTGAAAGCTCTGAGGTTGAATCCAAGGTCAAGTGTCAGACATTTCTTGGACAAGACTTTGAAACTTCCTTCCATTTAAAACTCTTGTGATTTGCTCATTCTACTCTATAGCACACAATGGGGATTCTTTGCAACTCATTTTTGGTGGTGAGCATGCAGTAGCGTATATAGAAGTAGAAATATAATGTTGTACACACGAAACTTAGAAAAATTACAAACTCACGTTACCTAATTTTAAAAAAGACTCTAGGACCCCATGTCATTGAGTAAAACTACCATGTGAGAGGATTCCTGCTTCTGACCACAGACTCTAGGATGGGCAGGGGAGGGGATTAACCAGGTGGAGGAGGGGTGGAGCCAGATGTGATCCTCATCACCCCTCCCCTGCAGGTGGGAGGTGGCAAAGGCCAGACTGGGGTTCAGTGCAGGGTCCAGTGACCCTTGCAGAGAGGCTGGGCTGGTGGCTGGGAAGAGCTGGAGGAAACAGCTTCTGTGGTGATGCCCCAGGGTCTGGGAGCGGGAGGAGGCTTGGGCCAAGGGAGAGAGCAGGAGAAGTCCAATGATGCTGGAGGACCTCCTCTCCCAGGCCTGCCTGGCCTTGGGGACTGCCATCTGCGGTCCATGCTCCGCGTGTGCTCTCCTGGCCTCCGTCCTGAGTCACCTGCTGGATGGTGGAAGAGGCAGGAAGTCAGCACCGTGGTCATAGCTCCCTGAGGAGAGGGCCAGGAAGGAGGCTGTGGGCAGACCCCAGAGTGACGGGATGTCTTGGCCTCTCTTGGAAGCTCAAGGACGCCTATCCATCTTCTTCATGGTTCTTGATTCCTCTGTAGTTTAACTCAGCCTGGAAATACCACCTTCAATTCTGGATCACAAGTAGGAACCTTCCAGAGAAGAGAGAGCTGACTACCTGAGCAGTGTCCGAAGTTTTCTGAGCTCATGGTGGCAGCAGGGGTTCCCAGAGATTTCCCTTCACTCCTTGTTTGTGTCGGTCTGGAAGGAGGTGTGGCTTCACCCTTGGGGAAGAGAAAACAGACTGTGGGCTAGATCAGCAGTGAGCAGCGGCTGCAGGGAGCAGTGAGGGGGAGGCCTCTGGTGGGTTCCCCTGGGACGGACACCATTGCCACCAGGGCTTAACACTCTGCATTTCCCTGTCCTCTGGGCTCTGCTGGCTGTTAGTTAAGAAAAGTCACTCACCTCCTACAGCTCCTTCCAAGCTGAGTCAGAGTCCTGCTCTCCTGTTGGGGCACAGGGAGAAGGTAATCAGACAGGAGACAGCCATCTGCGAAGTTATAGGAACAATAAAGCCAGAGACTAGAAGAACAGATAGGAGGTGATACTCTGGAAATGAGGTGAGGTTGGGACACCTGTGTTTTTGAATTGGTAATAACTAATATTAATGATATCATTGATCCAGTGTCCTTAACATGCAGGCTCCTGAAACTCACTCAAACTTAGCTGAGTCCAAATTGTCACGCTGGTGCCAGGGTCTGGACTAGACCCTGAGTCTTTCTGGTGCAAATCACATGTGTGTGATGACTATGCTCTACTCCCTATATATACAGAAAGATTTATTTGTGGATATATGTTAATTGGTACATGACTCTTCCTTCCAAAATGATGTTTTGCTCCCTATCAAGTCTCTCCTTGATAAAGTTCCTGGTGATATAGCTCCCATTGCCCAGGTCTTCCTTGCTTCTGCAAGAGCCTTTTTCCCCACAAGGGCCTGGAGTCCCACCAGCCCTGCCCCAATTCCTGTATCCCTGCTCTGAGTGGCTGAGACCCCTGCAGCTGTTCTGTCCTCCTTGCTTTCCCCTCCTGAATATTGGACTTGATGTAGTTTCTAATCCTTTATGTAAATAATAGTGCAAAGAACATTCTCCTTGTGTAAGGCTTCACCTACATCTGAGACTGTACCCTTAAGCTATATCTAGAAGTAGAATTAAGATCAGATGGCATCAACACCTAAAAAATTTCCATACCTAGAGCCACCATGCCATGCAAAGAAACTGTAGCAATTTATGTTCACACTTATAATATATGAGGGTGTCCATCCTTTCAGATATACCCATTCTCAGTGGTCTTTCTTT
>NW_011491756.1:4325-4730 GCF_000754665.1 Bison bison bison | reverse complement strand
AGAAGAGAGAGCTGACTACCTGAGCAGTGTCCGAAGTTTTCTGAGCTCATGGTGGCAGCAGGGGCTCTCAGAAATCTCCCTTCAGCTCCTTGTCTGCATCAGGCTGGAAGGAGGTGTGACCTCACCCTTGGGGAGAGAAAAAGACTGTGAGCTCCACTGTGAGGAGCAGAGGCTGCAGGGAGCAGCGAGGGACAAGTTCTCCGGTGGGTTCCCCCGGGACGGCCACCAGTGCCTCCAGGAACTTAGCCCAGTGCGGTTCTCTGTCTCCTGGGCTCAGCTGGTTGTTAGTTAAGAAAAGTCATTCACCTCCTACGGCTCCTGGGAGAAGGTAATCAGACAGGAGACAGCTATCTGCGAAGTTATAGGAACAATAAAGCCAGAGACTAGAAGAACAGATAGGAGGTG
>NW_011491756.1:736-1659 GCF_000754665.1 Bison bison bison | reverse complement strand
GATGGCATCACTGACTCGATGGACGTGAGTCTGAGTGAACTCTGGTGATGGACAGGGAGGCCTGGCGTGTTGTGATTCATGGGGTCGCAAAGAGTCGGACATGACTGAGTGACTGATCTGATCTGATCTGATCTTAATAAAATAACCTTTATCTTTTAAAATGAAACAGTATTTAAATATGTGAAGTAAATGTACTTGTTAATATAAAAATCAAAATACAATTCTAGAACTTGGGAGCCAAAGTACTGAAGGGAGGAGGAAGATTAATAACTCAGTTTACAAAGCTGGGAATCAAGAAATAGTAGGTCCAGTCGAGAGCATAAGAAACAGAGATGTAAATAAAGTGCTTCCAAGTACAAAGCTTTGTAACAGAGGATACACAATTAGTGGAATAATGATATAAGGAGAAGAAGGGGAAAGGTATAATTGAAAGTATAAAAATAAATGAAATCCTTATTTTTCCTAATAAGAAATAAATAAATGCTATCAAATTTAAGTCAAGAAAAAGCAAAATGCAATACTTACCACTTATTAGCTATTGTGGTTGATGACTTCCCACTTGGCACCAGGCACCTTCCCAACTGCTTGGTATGAATTTACTTCCTTTTAGTTCTCACAATGATCCTGTAAGAAAGGAAACTGAAGCTCAGAGAGGTGAAGCAATGTACTCAAAGCACACAGCTAGTGCTAGAGCCAGACTCCAAGCCCAGGTTCCTGTCTCCTGGGCACACATTCTCACACTATTGCAGCTCCCAATGTAGTAATAGCATTGAAAGACACTGATTAACTATCTAAAGAAGAAGCTTTTCCTTGGGAAGGAATGAGCAGAACCCTCTGTACAAATTGATCTGTTCTAACCATATGCACTTAGGACTGGATTGTTTTACTCTAAGACAGCAGCAGTCACTTTATAGCAGTCAGTA
>NW_011491756.1:0-636 GCF_000754665.1 Bison bison bison | reverse complement strand
TATTCACACGAATGTTTATAAAGGATTGAGAAAGAAAGAACCCCTGCCATCCGGAGGCTGGCCTGGTGTCACAACAGGGTGATGCTCTTCTCCCGTTGGATGTAAGACTCTCACAGAACTCCAGCCTCACGCAAGGTCACCCTGAGAACAGGAGCGAAGGAGAAGGCAAACACCTGTCACTGCACCCCCACCAACACCACGCCCCCTCCCCTGGCTGAAAAGAGGGACTGCTCCTTCTTACCAATCACACCTTCAGCTTCACTCTGCTCTCCCCTCTCCATAGATGAGTTACTGAGAGTCCATTGGTAGTGCTGCCTCCCATTCTCTGCAGTTCCCAATCTAGAGCAGCCCCATTTCCTTAGAGCTTCCCCCAAATCCCCTCACCTATGCTCCAAACCTAGAATCTTTCTTTCTGCACCTTCCTCTGCGATGTTCACAACTCTCCCTCAGGAAGAGTAACCATCACCTCGTTTTTAGGGAGTGTGCCTGGTGGCGAAGGCTGGAGACACCGTCATGTGGATGGGAGAGAAGTCACAAAGGCAGGCCCTCCTTTAACTAGATGGAAGAGGAGAGCTGGCGGGCTCCCTGCCCCTTCTCTGCCCCAAAGCTGCAGGACCCCAGGAGCCAGGTCAGCCT
>NW_011491755.1:12682-14275 GCF_000754665.1 Bison bison bison | reverse complement strand
ATTAAAATCAGCAGCATTACTATGCACTGTCAATGAACTATTTAACAAAGAATTAATAAAGCCAATCATCTACAAAAATATCAAAAAGAATAAAGTACTAAGGACTCAACTTAGCCAAGGAAACAGAAGAGTTATAGAACAAGAAACCATAGCTGAAAGCAATTAAAGGTACCAACATAAATGAAGATATCCCATGTGCATGAGTTGGAAAATGGGAAAGTTACCCACTGTGATCTAAGATTCAGTGTAATCCTTATCAAAATCACAATGCTGTTTTTTTGCAGAAAATGAAAATTACGTTTTAAAATTCATATGGAGTCTCAATAAAGACCAAATAGCTAAAAAAAAAAAAAAAAATCTTGGAAACAAAGTTGGTGGTCTCAGAATTCTAAATTTGAAATATATTACAAATCCACAGTAATCAAAACTGGTGGTACTGGCACAAAGACAGACTTGTAGAACAACGGAGGTGAACAGAGAGCCCAGAAATGAAACTTCATGGATATAATCAAATGATTGAAAACGAGAGTGCCAAGACATCTCATGGGGAAAAGACAGATCTTTCAACAAACAGCATTGGGAAACTGACTGTTTGTGTGCAAAAGTATAAAGTTGACCCCTTAGCTTGCATCGTAACAAAAAGTAACTGAAAATGAATTAAAAACATCACTGTATGACATCAAACTCATAAATTCCCAGAAGAAAATGTACAAGAAAAAGCTTTATGATGTCGGATTTGGCAATGATTTTTCGGCTATGACTCCAAAAGCACAGGACACAAAAGTAAAAATAGGAGAAGAAGAAGGTCATGGAGGAGGTGGACGTGGGGTACATCTCTCTCCACAGACACACCAGTGATACACCTTCAGACAGCAGTGCATGCAGAACACCAGCTGAGAGCGGACAGGAGGACCTGACCAGAGGAAAAGAATCTATAGAACCACGCAGAACTCGGTAGGACGAAGGAACTAGGGGGAAGAACAGGGGTGTTAGAAGGACTGGACCTGCCTCAGCGGGCAGGGGAACTGAAGCAGGGTACTGATCCCCACACAGGGCAATTGTCTGAGTCAGAGGAGAACACTTAAGGCTGAGAGTGAAACAGCTGATCTGTGGCAGCCTAAATGGAATGAGAATGAGACAGTCCTTGCTGCAGCCACATGTACTCTGGACAGGAATGCTGGTCTCCTGGAAGAGGTAGCAGCTGGGCATTGCAGTTTAGGGATTGCAGTGCAATCCCAGGGTGAGAGCTGCTGTTGACAATAGAGAGACTGACTGAGGGGATGTGAGGGAGGAGATTGTGGGGGAAATGCCTGTGGAGGAAAGCCAGGCAGCCATGACTGCAGAGTCACGCGAAGGGGGTGGAGCCATGACCATAGCCTCTCCCTATACGCCAGCATGGCATGTGAACAATAGAGAGGCTGGCCCATCAAACGCCTAAGCCACTGAATTAGAGAGTAGGACCCCACCTAGTTCAGTTCAGTTCAGTCGCTCAGTCGTGTCCGACTCTTTGTGACCCCATGAATCACAGCACGCCAGGCCTCCCTGTCCATCACCAACTCCCGGAGTTCACTCAGACTCACGTCCATCGAGTCA
>NW_011491755.1:6605-10881 GCF_000754665.1 Bison bison bison | reverse complement strand
TCCACTATATAAGTCATAAGGGATTTCATTTAGGTCATACCTGAATGGCCTAGTGGTTTTCCCTACTTTCTTCAATTTAAGTCTGAATTTGGCAATAAGGAATTCATGATCTGAGCCACAGTCAGCTCCTGGCCTTGTTTTTGTTGACTGTGTACAGCTTCTCCATCTTTGGCTGCAAAGAATATAATCAATCTGATTTCGGTGTTGACCATCTGGTGATGTCCATGTGTAGAGTCTTCTCTTGTGTTGTTGGAAGAGGGTATTTGCTATGACCAGTGCATTTTCTTGGCAAAACTCTATTAGTCTTTTCCCTGCTTCATTCTGTATTCCAAGGTCAAATTTGCCTGTTATTCCAGGTGTTTCTTGACTTCCTACTTTTGCATTCCCATTCCCTATAATGAAAAGGACATCTTTTTGGGGCATTAGTTCTAAAAGGTCTTGTAGGTCTTCATAGAACCATTCAGCTTCAGCTTCTTCAGCATTACTGGTTGGGGCATAGACTTGGATTACTGTGATATTGAATGGTTTGCCTTGGAAACGAACAGAGATCATTCTGTCGTTTTTGAGTTTCCATCCAAGTACTGCATTTCAGACTCTTTTGTTGACCATGGTGACTACTCCATTTCTTCTAAGAGATTCCTGCCCACAGTAGTAAATACAATGGTCATCTGAGTTAAATTCACCCATTCCAGTCCATTTTAGTTTGTTGATTCCTAGAATGTCAACGTTCACGCTTGCCATCTCCTGTTTGACCAATTCCAGTTTGCCTTGATTCATGGACTTGGCATTCCAGGTTCCTATGCAATATTGCTCTTTACAGCATTGGACCTGGCTTCTATCACCAGTCATATCCACAACTGTGTATTATTTTTGCTTTGGCTCCATTCCTTCATTCTTTCTGAAATTATTTCTCCACTGATCTCCAGTAGCATATTGGGCACCTACTGACCTTGGGAGTTCCTCTTTCAGTATCCTATCATTTTGCCTTTTCATACTGTTCATGGGGTTCTCAAGGCAAGAACCCCACCTACCGTGTCCCTTTAAGTGCCTGATGCGCCGATCTACAGAGTAGGACCCCAGCCAGGAGGGCCCCTCTATGTTCATAATGCACCAAACAACTGAGAAGGACCCTAGGCAAGGGAGCCATCTAAGTTCTTAAATGGTCGGATCTATAGAAAAAGACTGGCTGAAGAGGCCTCCTGATCACCAGCTACAAGAGGCCAAAACAAGACTCTGATAGGGCCATAACTCCTGCACTGGAGGCCGTCTGTGTCCCTGCACACTTGGTGCAGCCAGGATCCCTGCAAGCCAAGCAGCTAAGCACCTTTATGCCAGCCCTCACTGGGGCAGAGCTGCCACAGGCAAAAAAAAAAAAAAAAGCCTTGTGTCTATGCTTGCAGGGTTGCTTCTGCCATTTCTGGCTCTTTGCCACCCTGTGGACTGTGGCCTGCCAAGCTTCTCTGTCTGAGGAGTTCTTCAGGCTAGAATACTGAAGTGTATAGGCCAATACTCATTGCCATACCCTTCTAGAGCACTATATTGCCTGCTGCCATAGCTGACCACTCCCCTGAGTATCTGGCTCTGCCAGATCCCCTGCAACCCAAGCAGCTGCACCACCTCCACACCTGGCCTTTACTGGGGCAGATTCAAGTCCTCCAGGGCAGCCTCAGGAGCAAACCCCAGTGGATGGACGACCCACATGCAGAGGTGGAAATAAAATCACAATTGAAACTCAGGGGCAGTGTGGTTAAGAAAGAAGATCCAAAACCTTCGCACCAGCTGTACAAGCTGCACATTAAATCTACGTGATCAACTGGGCAGACTCTGTGTCTATGGAATATATACAAGGACATTGAGATCTCCCACAAAAGAAAACACACTTGTTCTGATAGCTGTGGACATTGAAGGCAAGAACACACAAGATTAGCACCAGATTATAATCTGAACTGCCCTCACAGCAGGTCCAGAGACCAGCACAGTGTTGGAGGACATCCTAGGGAGGTGGGGTGGACTGTGACTCCCAGTGAGGAAAAGGACTCTGACAGCAGTGACTCAAGAAAAACATTTATTATTCTTATATTTAGACTTGTTCTGTAGATTCTTTGGGTTTCTTTCTCCCCCGACTTTCCCCCCTTCCCCCTCTGTTGCAGTTGTCAATTTTTTGTCACTATGAAATCTAATTAAGCTTTTGAGCTTTTCTTTTTTTTCCTCAGTCATATTTTTTACTATTGTTATAAACCTCTGCGTCTACATTGGGCTTTTGCAGTTCTGTGGAGTTTTCCGTTTTTTCTCTTTTTTTAAAGTTTAATTATTTTTAATTTATTGTTATTTTTTCTACATCTATTCCGTTGTTTGCTTTTCCTACTATTCTTTTCCCCTTGCAGTTAATCTGTAATGTATATAAATCTTCTTCATCTACCTCTATTTAACTTTGCATATCTATTCAGTCTTTTTTTCTTTCCTTTCTTCTCAACATATTTGTTAGTTTTGTTTTCATTGCTTTATTCTCCCCTTGGCACCCTGCATTAGTTTTCCTTCCCTGTTTGTGCTATAGTTAGTTTTGTTCTTAACTGGTAAATATAATTTTTGATCACCTTGGTTTGCTGGGTCACTCTGCTGTACTTTATTTTTGTTGGGCTGTTTTGATTTTGCTTATGGGTATATATGTATATGTGTATATTCCATTATTTTAATTATTATTTGCCTGATTTTGTAACTGCCATTTGTCAGGGTTCATCTTTGGTTACTCGTTTTGGGGTATTTGTTTTAATCTTACTTAATGCCATAAGAAACTACTTGTGGAATCTGACCAGAGATCAAGCTCAGAGCCTTTGGAGTGGGAGCACTGACTCCAAGACCCTAGAATACCAGAGAACTAACCCTAGGGAGTACCAAATAGTGAGAACTCACACAAAGGAAACTGCTTGAATACAAGACCCGGCATCACTCAACCACCAGTAGCACCCTATGCAGGACGCCTCATCTAAACAGCAAACGAAGCAAAATTACAGACCCAATCATCAGCAGACAGGACTACCACCTCACTCAGCCTTGCCCATCAGAGGAAAAACAAACAAAAAACAAAAGAAAAAACTCAATATACTAATGCATATATATGGAATTTAGAAAGATGGTAATGATAACCCTGTATGCGAGACAGCAAACGAGACATAGATGTATAGAACAGTCTTTTGGCGGGATGATTTGGGGGAATGTCATGGAAACATGTATAATATCATATAAGAATTGAATCGCCAGTCCAGGTTTGATACAGGATCCTTGGAGCTGGGCACTGGGATGACGTGGAGTGATGGTATGGGGAGGGAGGTGGGAGGGGGGTTCAGGATGGGGAACACATGTACAGCCATGGTGGATTCATGATGATGTGTGGCAGAACCAATACAATATTGTAAAGTAATTAGCCTCCAACTAAAATAAATAAATTTAAATTAAAAAAGATAAAATCATGAGATGTTAAAGAAAAGAAAAGAAAAGAAAAAACTCAGCACAAAGCTCACCATATACAAATTTAACACAAACCACTGGACTAATCTTAGAAGGGAAGAAACTGAAAGGAAGAAAGAATTCAACCTTGAAGCCTGGGAAAAGGAGACCTCAAACACAATAAGTTAAAAAAAAAAATGATGAAAAGACAGATAAATAATACACAAATGAAAGAACAAACTAGAAATACAGAAGTCCAAATAAATGAAGAGGAAATAGGCAAACTACCTGAAAAAGAATTCAAAATAATGATAGTAAAGGTAATAAAAAACCTTGAAAACAGAGTGGAGAAAATGCAAGAATCAATTAAGAAACAGCTAGAAGAATTAAAGAATAAACATACAGAGACAAACAACACAGTTCCTGAAATCAGAAATACTCTAAAAGGAATCAATAGCAGAATATCTGAAGCAGAAGAACAAATCAGTGAGCTGGAAGATAAAATGGTGGAAATAACTTCTGAAGAGCAGAATAAAGTAAAAAGAATGAAAAGAACTGAAGATAGTCTCAGAGAACTCTTGGACAATATCAAATGCACCAATATTCGAATTATAGGGGTCCCAGAAGAAGAAGAGAAAAAGAAAGAATATGAGAAAATTTTGGAAGAGATTATAGTTGAAAATCTGCCCAACATGGAAAAGGAAATAGTCAATCAAGTTTGAGAGGTACAAAGAGTTCCATACAGGACAAACCCAAGCAGAAACACACCAAGACACATACTAATCAAACTAAGACTAAACACAAAGAAAGAATATTAAAAGCAGCAAGGGAA